>NC_053492.1:301663864-301827715 GCF_905171775.1 Rana temporaria
TCAAAATTGTCACTCTTTTTTTTTGTTTATAGCGCAAAAAAAAATTGCAGAGGTGATCAAATACCACCAAAAGAAATCTCTATTTGCAGGAAAAAAAAGGACATAAATTTTGTTTGGAAGTTTGGATGGCATGTCGCACGGCCACGCAATTGTCATTTAAAGAGACGCAGTGCCAAATCGCAAAAAGTGGCCTGGTCTTTGACCACCAAAATGGTTCGGGGCTGAAGTGGTTAAGTGGTATATGCCCCTTTAAATCCATTACCTCCGGTAAGCCTCTATACCAGGGGTCTCCAAACTTTTCAAACAAAGAGCCAGTTTATTGTGCTTTAGACTTTAGGAGGGCCGTATTGTGTCCCGGGCCCAGCATCAGTGAAAATAAATATGGCTTCAGGGGTTGGTAGTCAGTAGGAGGAGAAGTTGCGCCCCTATTAGTAGGAGGAATATTATCCCATCATTGGTATCAGAGGAAAAAATACTGTCCTCTTGTTGGCTGTCAGTGGGAGGAATAGTGGCCCATATCAGTGGGAGAAATAGTGTCCCAGGGGCCGGTAAAGGCAAGCAAAGGGCCAAATCGGGCCGCAGTTTGGAGTCCCCTGCTCTATACAGTCGGTGGCAGTTCTCCCTGGAAGTCTTTATTTTCCATTGACACCTTAGTGATGCTCATTTATCTCTTTATTAGAACTGTTTGATTTACACTCTCTTTCATTTCACATTGGTGGACTGTATTGTTTAAAATAATTGTTCAATCACTTCGATTTTTATTGTTATGATTTCTTCATCATATCCTATTGTCACGTCTTTTCCATTCAGTGTTATCACTTACACTTGATCACAGAATTTTATTGTCAGTATTCAGATTTGAAAATATTTTTTGTGACTATATATATGAGCGCTGCACTTTTCTATACATGAAATAAACATGTCTGGGGGCTGTTAACCATCTTTTCTCCAGTTATCTCTTCTGTGTATTTCAAAATTTCTTGTCAATATTCCTTTATTTTTGGGCAATCCCACCAGATGTGTGTCATTGTTCCCCTTTGTTTACACTCCCTCCAACACCGTGGGGATTTGTCCGGTGGGTATCTATGGATTTCATCTGGTGTCAAATACTATCTTACGAGGAATTTGTAGTTAATTTTTATTGTTTTTGTATCTGTTGCGTAGTTGTATACTGATCCTATCATTCTCTCAACTTGATGTTCTTCTAATTTCATTCCCATTTCTTTTTCCCATTTCCCTATATAGGAGGGTGTCTCTTGTCCCTCCAATTCTGTCAAAATTCCATATACTTTTGATATCCCATGTTTGAATTAGGTTTGTACACGGAGAACTCAGAGTTTTTCCAATGGATTTAGATTCTCTCCATCTCTAATTGGTTGTGGTAGTGTATTTATGATATGTTTTAGTTGAAAATATTCCCATTCACTTATCTTCCACCCTTTTATTTCTTTTAGATCCTGTAATGTTCTCATCTTTCCGTGTACCGTGATATCACTGAGTTGTGCATTTCTCCATTGTAGCGCCAAACAGTGTCCACTTCCCTGGGCCTATTAATGGTATGCTATTAATGGTGAATTAATCATCCAATTTTTTTGTCGGTATATTACATCCCAAATTTTAAATGCATTTTTAGGTAACTCGTGTACTTCCAAGTCTAATGATCTATACTTTTGTGGTACCCATATGTTTTTGTGCAATGGTGTTCTATTTAAAGTATTTTCGATAAAAAAAATCACTGTTTTCATTGACCCATTCTACCGTTTGTGAAATAATGACTGACTTATAATATCTATTTATATCTGGTGAGGTTAATCCTCCATGTTTTTTTTCCTAGTGATTAATGCAAATTTTACACTCAGCTTTTTATTTTGCCCTATATATATTACCATCATCGTTTTTATTATTCTGAAAAAACTCTGCGGTATAGCTATTGGTAGCACCTGGAATCTATATATGAT
Source organism: Rana temporaria (assembly GCF_905171775.1). Taxonomy (NCBI): domain Eukaryota; kingdom Metazoa; phylum Chordata; class Amphibia; order Anura; family Ranidae; genus Rana; species Rana temporaria. The sequence goes on from NC_053492.1 coordinate 301,665,823, forward strand.
TTTTTGGTAGGATCACCATATTAAACATATTTATCCTTCCCATCCATGATAAAGGTTGTTGTGCGCACTTCTTTAATTCTATTTTAATCTCATTCAATAATGGGATATAGTTTGCCCGTTGTAACTTCTCGGCAGAGGTTGTCAATTTAAATCCTAGATATGTCAGTTCTCTTCTTAGCCATGTAAATGGGAATTCCCTTTGTAATTCAAGTTCTCCTTTTTTTTCCACTCCTATGTTTAGTATTTCTGTTTTTATGGGGATGATCTTAAAATTCAGAGAGTTCACCATATGTTTTTATTTCTCTAATAATGTTTGGCACTGTCATCCTTGGGTTAGTTACATACATTAAAATATCATCTGCGTATGCCGCAATATTATGTTATTCTTCCCCCACTCTCGCTCCCCTTATGTCTCCATTGTTCCGCAAGGTCGCAAGGAATGGTTCCATCTCTTATACATACAGGAGTGGCGAGAGTGCGCATCCCTGCCTTGTTCCATTATACATAACAAAGACTGGCAACATTTTCCCGTTGACTTTAACCATAGCTATGGGTCGATTTTTAATCCAACGCATGATTTTGGGTCCCAATCCCACGTATTGGAGCGTATCCATTATAAATCCCCAGTCTACCCTGTCAAATGCTTTTGTTCCGCATCTATTGACAGGAGTAGTACTGGGGTCTCCTGTTTTTTTTTCCTTTTTGAAGCATTAGAACTGTTTTTATGCTGTTATCTCTGCCCTTTCTTCCAAGTATAAACCCTGTTTTATCTGGATCCACCCACTCTGACATAGTTTTTTTTAATCTCATTGCCAAGATTTTTGCATAAATCTTCGTGTCCGCATTCAGTAAAGCTATAAGCCTTCAATTCGAGCAGATAGTTTGTCCTTTCCAACTTTAGGTATTATTGTAATATGCACTTGGGTACAGATCCAAGAGTCATTGCAACATGCCAATGATAGGTACAGACTCCATTCTGACTGCAGACGCCTACCTACACCTTTCTACCAAGTTGGTGACAGGGCCTGGATGTCTTCTCGCAACCTCCAACTCCGTGTTCTCTTATTAAAACTGGCACCACGGTTTATTGGGCCTTTCCGTATTCTCCGTAAGATCAATCCAGTGGCTTACGCCTTAGACCATACTTCTAATATGCGTATTTTAAATGCATTTAATGTCTCCTTATTAAAACCTTTGGTATGCCACCGTTTCACCACTTCATTACCACTTCCTCAGCCAGTTCAGGTTGAGAACCATGAGGAATATGAGATACAATCTATCATTGATTCTCATAGCTTCCATGGGCGCATACAGTACCTGCATAATTGAAAGGGATACGGTCCGGAGGAACGTTCTTGGGTCTCTTCCTCAGACGTACATGCTCCTGTCCTCCTTCTTGCCTTTCATAGATGTTTTCTCTCAAATCTGGTGGTTCTCTGAAGGGGAGGGGTCGTTGAGGAGGGGGTACTGTCAGGGCTGAGCTTCCTTCTCAGAGCTCTGTGCTCAGCTGTCAGTTAATTGCCAAAGTCTCTTCCTTCCACAGTGACTCACCTGGTCTTCATTTCCTGCTCGTCAGCTAGAGCTGCTGGTTATATAAACTCCTTGGATCAGATCTTCTATGCCTTTGCCTTGGTCAACATATCCAGACTCTCTCTCCTGTGAAAGACTTTTGCTTGGCTAACTTCCATTCTGGTTCCTGATCCTGTTTGTTGCACCCGACTTCGCTGATCTCTGAACTCCTGTTTCTCTGGCGTGTTTGCTCTGTTTATACCATTTTATAATTTTATTAAATAGTGTGATTTTTACTGCACTTCTGTCTCAGTCTAATTCATGGTTTCTGACATCAATGTCTAGATGGACACAGGGAGTTATGACTCGGCACGGGTGCCCCTAGCTGTCAGACTCAGGGTTTAAGAAGGAGCGGGGGTTGGTGCATTTGCAACATGTTACATGTTAAACCCTGAATATAGGTGCAACATGTTACAAAAGGTGAACTTATCCTTTAACTTTTTGAATTCTATGACAATTGTGTGTGTGTGTGTGGGGGGGGGGGGTTACTAAAACGGGAGCATTCAGAATCTGGTGCAGCTGTGCCTGGTAGCCAATTAGCAATGGTGTCACTATAGTTGGTGTCACTTGGTGCGGTAAAACATGGTGTCCGCCCCACCCCCTGTCACTGGCTCATGTGCTCTGAAGGTCTGGCATACAGTGCCGCACCTTCAGATCAAAGGGGGAGAGTTCATTGTGCAGCTGCACTGCCCAGAAGAGTTGCTACTCAGACAGCCGCAGCAGCAGTGAGAAGAGGAAAAATGGCTAGCACGGCGTTGGAGGTGGCGGAACTCTGTTCTGCCAAGTTTCGGCTGAAAAAAGCCCTGCCTCCCCAGGCGCCACTATTGGGTCGGGAAGGCGTCTCCCTTGTGTGGTCCATACCCCCTGCACCCCCATATTGATGCCATTGCCAATTAGCTTCTAATTTCAGCTTGTTCAATGAAGCTTTGACAGTAAAACCTGGAAGCTGATTGATTTCTATGCACAGCTGCAACAGATTTTGTAAGCTCCAATTTCAGTAAATTTATTAGTCACTATACCCAGTGAATACGCACTATTTCAGGAGGCACATGCATAAAAGTAGATTTATCAAGTAAGCTTACTGTATATTGAATAGTCAAAAATAACTATTGTTTCTATTGTTATTACAGAAGTGATGCTATAAAATAAAAGTGCATGGTGTGACAATAGATCACCTTTAAATTTACAGTAAGAAAGGCATGTTAGAATATGTGTTTGATAAGTGCAAAGAAATACCTGTTGATCCTGTTGGAAATACAAAGCTATTCAGTGTCATGCGCACAGTTTTTTAGCAAGCAAAATAATGAGTCCTTTCTAGCTCCCTTCCTTGCAATTCAAAACACCTTCTCCTATGTTGTGGAGATGAAAACAGGGGAGGTATTATGTAGTTTAGCAAAAGACACCTGGGTAGGCATGACATTCCATACAATTTCATTCCAGCAAAGGCACTTTGTCAGCCCACAATGGGTAATTATATACTGTATAGAGTGCTTTTCTGCTAGGATAAAAAGGTATTTGTGTTTGCAGTGTGTTTAAAGAAATAAAACATGGTGGAATATGCAATGTATTGCAGAAATGTACTGTTTATGTTTTTATCTATTTTGTCTTAATACTTTTAAGTGGGAAAATGGGAAGAAAAGTCTAACAGAAAAATATACTGTAGGGCATTGGATACATCACTTGGGTCGGCCACCCTTGGTTTTGGTGCGCCCACAGTTCCCTGGGGATAATCTAGGCGCTCCTTGTCTGGGAGAAGGTGAGTCCTTTTCTTTTGGATAATGAGTCCCTTTCCTTTTTTCCCCCTTATGTCCACATGCTGCAATGTCTGTACCTGACCATAAGATTTATTTTGTTGTTTTCCTTATTTTGTATTTTTCATGTTTCAGAAGAAATTCTACTGCTTATTTTCCCTGAAGAAGGATGTACAATTAACATTTGAAACGCGTCAGAAACGACCATCCATGCCCTTAGCTTTGTCCTGGGGTATACAATGTTCTATAGCAGTATTTTTTCTAGTTTGACATTTTTATCGGAATATGTATATGTTATTGTGACCTATTTATGCTTATTGATATTTTTGTAATAAATTTATATTTTTATGACCTAGTTGTCATTGCTATTTATGGTTGCCCGAAAAATCCCACCTTGTTTAGAGGTATTCATTTTTTCAGTGCAGAGAAGGGAAACCAAACTGATAAGAGGCATGGAGGAGCTCAGCTATGAGGAAAGATTAGAGGAACTGAATTTATTTAAAAGGAGATTAAGGGGGGATATGATCAAAATGTACAAATATATAAGGGGTCCATATAGTGAACTTGGTGTTGAGTTATTCACTTTATGGTCTAGAGATTTAAGAGATTTAATCTCCAAATATGGAAAGGTTTCTTCACAGTAAGAGCTGTGAAAATGTGGAATAGACTCCCTGCAGAGGTTGGCTCTGGCCAGCTCAGTAGATTGCTTTAAGAAAGGCCTGGATTCTTTCCTAAATGTACATAATATAATTGGGTACTAACATTTATAGGTAAAGTTGATCTGGGGAAAATCCGATTGCCTCTCGGGGGATAAGGAAGGAATTTTTTTCCCTGCTGTAAATTGGATCATGCTCTGCTGTTTTTTTTTACCCTCCTCCTGGATCAAATGTGGGTATAGAATTGGGTATATGGGATTGTATGACAATATATATATATATATATATATATATATATATATATATATATGTTATACATACCTGATCTATGCAATGGTTTTGGACAGCGCAGCACCAATCCTCTTCTTTTTGGGTTCCCCTGTCAGCTGTCCTGGCTCCTGCCCCCTGCCGAGGGCTCCCAATATCAACCTTCTTCCTATTGATCCTGAGCTCCCCACAAGCTCCTCATTGGCTCAATGACTGTGATTGACTGCTGTGTGAGCCAATGAGGAGAGAGAGATACAGGAGAGACGCTGCTCCCCTGGTGGGGGTGACAGAACCCCTGTTGGCACCCCCCTAGATGTGTCACCTGGGGCATGTTCCCCCTTCCCCTCTTTAGTTTCGGGCCTGTGTACACTGTAGAGGGCAGACTTTCTGTGAAGGGAGCTTGGACGCTGTACAGAGAGGAATGTCTGTGAAGGGGGCATAGACAAAAATGAGGGAGAAATGTCTCTGAAGGGGACATGGATACTGTAGAGCACATGTGTCAAACACAAAGCCTGTCTGCCAAATTTGCCCACCAGGCAATTTCACATGGCCCTTGCACCCAGGAGAAGAGGTCAAAGTCAGATGTGGACAGCATGTGAAAGATAAACCCTGATCGCTGTGAATAGCACACCCCTAAACTCTGTACGTGGCACACGGTGGTTGAGGTGGTTGAGTTCCTGCACCTATTCCTGCAGCTCTTTGAGGACAACTATAATGTTCATGATATCTCAGCTAAGAGGGAGGAATGTCTGTGAAGAGGACATGGACATGGCAAAGTGGGGAATATAAATGAGGAGCCACTGACACTGTAGTGGAAGGAATGTTTCACGAGCACTGCAGAGTGAACAAACTTTGTACTTAGGTGGAGTATGCTCTGGCAGGCAGAATCCAATAGCACCAGCACAGTGAATTGCAATCTGGCTTAATATTTAGGATAGGACATATGTGTATTGATATATGTTTAAGACAGAGATACTGGAAGTAAGAAATGTTGCAGTAGAAAATATCTTTCCTTTGAATAAACAGAAGAACATAAGGACATAAGGATGCCTTGTATGATAAAGCTTACTTATTAGAAAGATTGTTTTTGAATTTCACACTTTATGACTGGAAAGATAAATACCATGTGCTGGGGTGTTCCCATTTCACAGCTGCAGATGTCTCATGTCTCAATTCTATGTAAATAATTGTATAATTTTCTTCCCTACAGTCATTTTCTTTGATACCTTGACTGAAACAAAATTTGGCTGAAATATTACATAATGAATCAAAGTTAAATAAAATGTCATGCAAAACCATTACACTTACATTTCTTTATTATATGCACTCTAGGTGCTTACAGTGCTTTATGCTGTCACCCATAAGCATACATTCTATGCAATAATGGAAAATGTACAATACGATAACCTAATAAAGCTGTGAATTGCCAATATTGTGAATTTATTCGATGAAGGGGTGCAACTATGACCATAGTAATTAACATGATTGCCAAGGTTCTGTGCTGTGCAGGGGAACCCTGCTATTTGAAACCTGCAAACACAACCTATTACTTGATAAGTGGGGATTACATTTGACACATCATATTACAGTAGAAGTCCCTCAGGATCGAAACTCTTCATGCTGACTGATGTGAATAGTCAGGTTTACTAAGTATCCATGACAAGCAGGGCATATACTCAAAGTTCAGAGTATCAGGAGATCAAAGGATACATACAATTCTTTGGGTCAGCAAATGTACTTTGATATTCGTCCCTTCCCAAATTGTTATAGCCAGTCCTAACAGTTAATTGTCTTCATACATAAGGTTCTCAGTCTGACCAGTTAGGCAATGGTTTTGCAGATCATAGGATGGCTGTGTGATGCCAAACAGGAAAACCTAAGGTCATCTAGTTTTTATTTATTTTCTGAATGATAAACAGGCATTTTCAATGTAAGTTTACAAGTTAAATGTTTTAAAACCAGGGCTGGATCTAGCTTGGGGGGGGGGGGAGTAAACAAAATGTCAGGGGGGCAGAGGATAGGAGGTCAGCAGGACAGTGTACATGGGGTCAACAGGGCAAAGGTGAAGGTCAGCAGTTTGTTGGCCAGTGCACAGGGTGTAAGTAGGGCAGTGGATAGGGTCAGCAGTTTGCACAGAAATGTACAGATGCTATTAGTTTGTAGGGCAGTGTACAGGGGGCATCAGGGCAGCATACAGGGGGTCAGCAGAAAGACAGAGGACAGGGATCGGTGGAAAGGCAAAGGACAGGGATCACTGCTGGCAGATCAGAGGACAGGGATTACCACTGACAGAACAGAGGACAGCGATAATCGGTGGAAAGGCAGAGGACAGGAAATACCAGTGGAAAAGCAGAGGACAGGGATCACCAGTGGAAAGGCAAAGGTCAGGAATCACCAGTTAAAAGGCAGAGGACAGGGATTATCAATGGAAAGGCACTCGGCAGAGCTCTTTTCCTATCCCTGCACTGCGCACAGGTTCTCCCCACACTACACATAGCTGAGATCGCACTCCCTTACACACAGACACAATCTGCACAGTGTGCAGCTGGCTGCCATGTTTTAGTTTCCTAGATGTGAAATTCCCTTGTCAGAGCGGCAGGACAGCTGCAGTAACCAGCTACACACTATTCAATGCAGATCATGGCTGTGTGTAAAGGAATGTGTAGTGTGGATAGGAGAAGCTGTGTGCAGTACAGGGATGGGAAGGGAGCTCAGCACCAGGGTTAAAAGGGGTGAGCGGGGGTCTTTGGGGAAGAAACTGAAATCTGGGGGGTGCAGTCCACTCCAGCATCCCCCATGATCTAGCAATGATTAAAACATGGTATTTACCTTTTTTTTAATGGTAAATGAAGTTGGGGAAACTGTTTTCACTTGCACCCTGCCACACATTGCTGCGCAAGGATCAATGGGCATTTACAGAATTTTGCAGTGAGGTACACAGTATAACAGGGAGATTGGCCTTAAGCTGGCTATAGATCAATCAAAATTCAGCCAAATCAATTGCAAGTCTTGGCCATTGGAGGACAGACAGGCTGTGTTCCCAGCACAATGTAACTAACAAAAACCATCACTATGATACATATACACTGCTCAAAAAAATTAAAGGAACACTTTTGAATCAGAACTCCTGGGATATTGATCTGTTCATTTAAAGCGGTTGTAAACCCCAAAAAATAAAAATAAATAAAAAAACCCTGCAAGACAAAGGCATAATGAGCTAGTATAACTAGCATACTAGCTCATTATGAATTTCTTACCTTAGATCGAACCCCCCAAAGCCGTCCTTGTATCCCCCTCCGGCCGCAGACATCTCTACGGAAGGTTACTTCCGGGTATCGTTACTCTGGCGCTGTGATTGGATGGAGCAGCGAAGACGTCACTCCGCGCATACGCGTGGGATCCGTCAAAGCCGGCATTGCCGGTTTTATGAATGGTTATTCTCAGAGCATTTGTCGGTGCATACTTTGTGGCAAATATCTCCTAAACCTACATTGCAAACACCTACAGGTAAGACTTAATCTAGGCTTACCTGTAGGTAAAACAGGTCAGAGAGGGTTTACTACCACTTTAAGTAGCAGAAGGGGAGGGGTGTATACAGAGGGGGTTAATAATCAGTTTCAGCTGCTTTGCTGTTAATAGAAATTAACAACAGGTGCACTAGATGGGCAACAATGAGATGACCTCCAAAACAGGAATGTTTTTTCAGGTGGGGGTGTCTGACATTTTTTTTCCCTACTCATCTTTTCTGACTGTTTTTCACTAGTTTTGCATTTGGTTAGGGTCAGTGTCACTACTGGTAGCACATGGCGATACTTGGACGCTATTAAGTTTGCACGGGCAGTCCAACTCCTCCATCAATATGTGTCATTGCCAGAAGGTTTTCCCTGTCTCTCAGCACAGTCTCACGAGCATGGAGGGTATTCCAGGAGACAGGCAGTTACTCTAAGAGAGCTGGACAGAGCCGTAGAAGGTCCTTAACCCATCAGCAGGACCGGTATCTGCTTCTTTGTGCAAGGAAGAATAGGATGGACTCTGCCAGAGCCCTACAAAATGATCTTCAGCAGGCCACTGGTGGGAATGTCTATGACCAAACATTCAGAAACAGACTTCGTGGGGGTGGCCTGAGGGCCCAACGTCCGCTAGTGTGCTCTTTGCTCACTGCCGGACACTGTGGAGCTTGATTGGCATTTTCCATTGAACACCAGAATTGGCAGGTCCGGCACTGGTGCTCCATGCTTTTCACAGATGAGAGCAGATGTGAAATGGTCTGGAGAAGCCGCGGAGAACTTTATGCTGCCTGTAACATCGTTCTGCATGACAAGTTTGGTGGCGGGTCAGTGATGGTCTGGGGAGGCATATCCATGGAGGGACGCACAGACCTCTACAGGCTACACAATGGCACCCTGACTGCCATTAGGTATCTGGATGAAATCCTTGGACCCATTGTCAGACCCTACGCTCAGAGGCGTTGCTAGGGGGGTGCGGGGGGGCAGCTCCCCCCGTGTCTGCAGCGATGAGCGCCGTGGAATCGGAGCGCCGAGCGCCGCGGTACAAGAGGAGGGGGGGTTGAGGGGTGACACCGCAGCACCATCCATCCCCTCCTCTCACAGCCACGGCTGTTAGCGGTGCTCGGCAGTCGGCACACAGGCACAGCCCCCTTCTCTTTGTTTGTGTGTACAGAGGGGGAGGGGACCTTCTGTCCATGTGCCGTGGCGCTGCCTGCGATGATCTGAGGTACTGAATGGGGGGGTGTTTGCACCTGGGGGGATTTCACTGAACGGGGGGTGTTTGCACTGTGGGGGGGTTGTACTAAGGGGGTGTTTGCACTGAGGGGGTTTTCACTAAGGGGGGTTTGCACTGAGGGGGGTGTACTAAGGGGGGGGGGTCTGCACTGGGGGTGTTTGCACTGGGGGTTGCACCGAGGGGGGTTGCACTGAGGGGGGATTTGCACTGAGGGGGGTTGCACTAAGGGGGGTGTCTGCACTGAGGGGGTGTCTGCAGTGAAGGGGGTCTTTGTAACATGCAGGGGTCCAGAGGTGCAGGTGGCTGTGTAATGTAAAAGGGGTCCAGTGATGCAGGGGGCTGTGTAATGTAAAGGGGTCCAGTGATGCAGGGTGCTGTGCAATGTAAAGGGGTCCAGAGGTGCAGTTGTGGAGAGGGGTACACAGTAGTAACAAAAAGATATTGAAGGATGCAGAGGTATGCAGGGGGCACAGTGGGGTGTTTTTACATTTTAACGTGGGGGGGGTGCCAGATATTGGATCCGCCCCGGGTGCCAAATGCTCTAGGTACGCCCCTGGCCTATAGGCTCCTGAGATGTGAATTCCGGTTCTGGAGAAAGAGAGGTGGGGGGAGGGGACAAAGAAAAATGGAGAGAAAGAAGAAGGGATAGAACGAACAAGAAAGATGGATATGGAGAGAGAGAAAAGGGGAAGAAAGGAGAACAGCGAGCAAACAGTAGGGTAAAAAATATTTGAACATTTTTATTGGGGGGGGGGGGACACCATATTTTACCGCACCAGGTGACACCAACCCTAGTGACGCCACTGCAAATGCTGGTGCAGTGGGTCCAGGTTCCTCCTGGTGCATGACAATGCCCGGCCTCATGTGGCGAGAGCATGCAGCCAGTTCCTGGAGGATGAAGAAATTGGTACCATTGAATGGCCCCCAATGCTCATCTGACCTAAATCCCAAAGAACACCTCTGGGACATTATGTTTCGGTCCATCCGGTGCCGCCAGGTTGCACCTCAGTCTGTTCAGGAGCTCAGTGATGCTCTGGTCCAGATCTGGGAGAAAATACCCCAGAACACCATTCGTCGTCTCATTAGGAGCATGCCCGGATGTTGTCAGGCATGCATACAAGCACTTGGGGGCCATAAAAACTACTGAGGACCATTTTGAGTTGTTGCAATGAAATTTCAGCAAAATTGACTAGCTTGCTGCATAATTTTTTCACTTTGATTTTTGGGGTGTCTTTGAATACAGCGCTCTGTAGGTGGATAATTTTCATTTCCATCAAATGATGTGCCATCCTTTCATTCCTAACACATTACCCAGTTCATATCAGTATAGATATCCAGCATGAGATTTTTGCCAGTTGAGATCTGATATGTTTTGAAAGTGTTCCTTAAAAAATTTTGAGCAGCGTATATATATATATATATATATATATATATATATATATATACACTGCTCAAAAAATTATATATATATATATATATATATATATATATATATATATATATATATATATACACACACACACAAACATACTTATTTCCAATGTGGCAATACAGTTGCATCCACCCACGCATCAACAGCCATTAAATTAATATTACAGACTGTGTGTATACTGATTTACTTAAGGGGGGGCAACAAAAAGGAGGGAAGGTTTCAAAACAAGGAAAATATTGGTGGACTATTGAAAGAACTGTCCAGAAGCAAGATCCCCAACTAAAGCTCCACATGCAGGAACTCCCTACAATATAGAGATATGAAATAAACAATCAGGGAATCGCACAGAAGACCTATGCCCCTGTATACTAAAGAAACCACCATACATTTAAATCTCCATTACCCTCCCCATGTGCACCAAAATAAATCAAAAGTGCTCCCAAAGAAACCCAACATGTTTCGCTCTAAAGACAATAGCTTCATCAGGGGTACAATAAAAATTAAATAAAGACAAAACCAAATGAAAATACAGTGAGGAAAGAAATGTGCAACAAAATTTTCACGGCAAAAAATCATCAAAAGATCTTACTTCTGGACAGCTCTTTCAATAGATCGCCAATATTTTTCTTCTTTTGGAACCTTTACTCCTTTTTATTAACCCCCCCCCCGCCCATAAGTAAATCAGTGCACATTGCCTGTGATATACATTTTTAATAAAGTCCTAATAAAGGTTACATTTATCCTTGTGGCTGTTGGTGCGTAGGTAGACGCACCACTGTCCTGTTTTCGCATGTGCTCCCAGCACAGCCAAATAACTGACCACACTGGAATATATGTGCTTTCATGCCTAGCGTGGTCAGTTTGAAATAGGAGCAGAAGGACTGGCAGAATCACCAGGTATTTCACACAAAGTAAGAACAGTATTATTATTAACACAAGTACATGGTACAATGGATACGTATCAGGCATATGAATTGTTGAGGTAGCATACTCTTTAATAACATTGCCCTCAAGTCCTACAAGTGGTATCACTAACCGTGTTTTTTGCTATATGTTTATTTTTCGTATTGAGTACGTAGAACCATTTTTTTTTTTCAGTATTTAGTTCAGATTGTACTAATTGTTAGCATTCTAGTCTAACAGCTTGTACTTTGCCTGCACATTATAGTCCAGCAACAAGGAATTCACTTTAATCTCACTTCCCTCCTCCTCTCCACCCCCCTTCAGCACATACTCACATTTCCTTTTTTATTGTTTTCCCGCAAACCTCCATTCAAATGCTAAGAACAAAAAGAAAAATATACCCCACTCAGGTATGGAGGAGTATGTAACTCCATGTGACAGCCCTGGGTCAATAAACAATACTGCCATATTGGGAGAGTCCATAGTCTTGGACATTAATTCTTTTGTATTTATTGAATTTTCACTTTGCATAATCTTGTGTTTTAGCTATGTTTCCCCTTCAAGAATTTACCTTTTCTTCTTATCAAAAGCTTCAAATTCTGCACATCACCGTCCTATATATATATTATTATTTTGTGTCAGATAAGCACAATTATATACTGCGACCAGAAATTGTAAAATATAAATGGAGTTATACATAATTCAGCAAGCTAATATTTAATGCATGAGGTGTATATTTAATGAGTTTAAAATTATTTATATAATTGCTTTTTTTGATGGCATGTATTTCATATCCTGTCTTCTAGGTAAATCATTCTGTAATACCCTTTAACAGTTTCATCTTGGAAGAAATATTTCAAAAGGCTATCTAGTTGAAGAGAATAGACCTGCTTTGACTGAAAAAAAAAATATATGTCTTAGTTGCAATGTAATTTCCAGATGAATAAAGACTTTCTCATAAGTAGCTTACATCTCACAGCATACTCATCCTGCTGGCAAATGGAAAAATAGAGAAGCCCTCTGCTCTCTAGAACCGATAGGCTAAAATTCAATTTCCCCTACTGATTAATGCTATTTTTGCACTAATATTAGGTTTGCTTCAGCCAATGTTTTATAGCTAGTCATTCTTGGCTTCTTTATTTATTTTGTTTAGAGCAGCTCTCAAATATTCGATTTCAGGAACAGACTGGCCAGCGAGGAATAATAATAATGAAAGTGGTAATAATAGTATAGACAAACATAGTTGAACTGTGGAACAGTATCTTTAATGTGTTCAAATAAATAATTCTATATGCTTGAAAAGATTAAATTAGCATCTACAAATGTGATAGATAAAAGATAAATTAATACTGTATTTACATAATCAGAAGGTTGATTTTTATCATCGGTGGTGGATTCACATGAGGCTCTCTGGGATCACAAGCAGTTACTAGCCAGATTGTGCACGGGTGTTCAAATCAGACACTTTCTATGGACTGTATTCACTCACTGGGATATTTTTCAATCATTGACTATTGAATTTGTTTCCCCCTTTTTTTCTCCTTTCTTAATTTTCTTGTATGATCAATTTATTTTTTCACTGATTGCAATTCTTTTTACATTGGTTGGAGAGGATATTGATTCATATACAAGTTTATCTACAGATTGGGTTCCCATCTAGGAACCCAATCTGTAGATAAACTTGTATATAAATCAATATCCTCTCCAACCAATGTAAAAAGAATTGCAATCAGTGAAAAAATAAATTGATCATACTGTACAAGAAAATGAAGAAAGGAGAAAAAAGGGGGAAACAAATTCAATTGTCAATGATTGAAAAATATCCCAGTGAGTGAATACAGTCCATAGAAAGTGTCTTATTTGAACACCCGTGCACAATCTGGCTAGTAACTGCTTGTGATCCCAGAGAGCCTCATGTGAATCCACCACCGATGATAAAAATCTGCTTACCAGATTCAAAGGTCCTCATGGACCAAGCCCAGCATAACAATCCAACCAGAGGAACTGGTTAGTGGTATGGTCCCAATACAGCAGAGCTTCACACTTATACTCAATGGCAACGATCATATAAAAAGTGTGAAGCTCTGCTGTATTGGGACCATACCATTATAAGTCTTATATAAGTTCATGATGACATTATCGGACCAAAATGTTGATGTACTACTTTTGTTATATATCTGAAAAATCCAATAAAAAATTTGAACTAAGAATAATCAATTTATAGTCAACAACCCATTCAACTGGTATGCTACACATGTGGATTTCGAACAACAGTTAAGATATGATCATAACTTACGATTGTAAGTCAACAAACATATGTTGTGCTTATTGATGCAAAACAATTGATCATTTTCTGCTCTGGCTGATTGACTCAGTTTAATCAAATCCGATCGACATCAAGTCTAAAAGGAGTGTAAGGGAATTTATGTCTATTTGATAATATTTGCAAATTCATTCGGTTTGAAATAAAAATTGAATCAGTGTCAGGACCAGCTGCCATAATCATTTGTCTCGGACAGTCGCACACATACAACACTTTGATCCATTAATGTTATAGAGAAGTTCGAGTGATCGAGTCCACTTGCAGTCAGATATCCTAAGTTGGAAAAATCTCCCCTCTGTGATCTCCTCTGGTATTCAGGGGTGCTTGTAATCATCTACTAGCAGTTGGCAAGTGGCCTGATAATCTGAAAGAGACATCACCTGTAACTAGCTGTCTATGACAATCTTTTCAAAATGCATTATTAAAAGACAAGTATGGAATTTTTTTTAAAGTTTAAAAAAAATCATACTCACCTAAATGGATCAAGCATCGATTTAATGCTGCATCTGTCCCACCCTGTTTCTAAATAATTGAGTAATCAAACATTACCGCTGCTCTGAGCAGAGAGTCTGGACTGTCAGTCACCACTGTCTGCTCTGCCCCTCCAGCGCGCTCACTGAAGAACTGGGATGTGAAGGGTGCAGAAGGGGCTGGCTCAGGTTCTCAGCAGATCACTGAGAAGCTGAGCCAGGTGCCGGTCCAAGCTCCTGGGTGGATCCCAGCTGTATGGTCCCGATCTCCAGCCTTGACTGGTACTTTAGTGACTGCCCACAGTACAGTACGTTTATGTCATGACTTTGACATTAAATATCGTTGTTATGGCAGCTAGCTGCCATAACCCCAGTATAAGTTTGCACTGTGGGCAATTTCACGTCAGTTAAAAGAGGTCCCAGTGACGGATTCACGTGAGCACTTTTAGAGGCGGCGGGAGAGGTGTTCCCACTGCTTTCTGGTAATTTCTGAGCTTATCATAGCCATCAGTAAGCCCAGAACTGAGCTGATGCGACTAATGGCTGGGCAGGAAGTCGAGTGAGGGCAAAATAACACATATTTGGCTCTATGCCTTTGGAGGACTGGAGTGGCCTCCAACATCACTTCTGGTTTAAAGAGGTGATTTTTTTTTTTTTAAGTCAAAGTATCATTTTTTTTTTGCTTTTAAGGGTAAATGAGAGATCAAAGTCTTTTTGACCCCAGATGTCTCAATAAAGAGGACCTGTAATTCTTATTTCTATTACAAGGGATGCATGCTTACATTCCTTGTAATAGGAAAAAAAGTAATAACAAATAAATAAAAATAAAGGAACAGTCCCCAAACCACCTTTTATATGCAAACTCAATTTGGCACCCATGACATTGACTTTTCTGATTACCTACTGATAGGGGTGCTGCGATCTCAGGGCCCTAGGGGACTTATATCAACTTTATATTTGTTGTCTTCTACGACTAGCGGGGCTCCGCTTGTGGTGTGCACTAAATGGCAACAACTTATCTCTTATTTATCTGAGGACTGGAAGGAAGCATGCTCAACCCATTTATCTGTATTCCCAGCTCTTACCAATAAATTGATCTTGTTTGGAACAAAACAAAAAAAGAAAAATTGAACAACCTCTATATCTTACATCAATCATCTCTGACCCCAGTTCGATTGCAAGCAATGCATTGTATACCTACCTCTGCCTGCACTAGGTGTACCTGTCCACATGTTATGTTATGTGGCTTTGTCCAGTCATAGTGAGGTATTGACAGCAGGTGACGGAGATATTTACTGCAATTTTGTCAATTTCTGTTCCATGTACCCCACTGGTGTTTGCTAGGGGTACTGGACAATCACCTGTGGCCTAGACATACTAGGACCATGTTAATGGAAACACCAATTTTGGCTTGTACAGCTTTGGCACTTTGGCTTTGGTTAGTAAATCAGGTATTACCTTATGAAAACCTTATTGTTCTCTATGCTCATGTTGAGCGCTTTGATTAATGTCATTGTCTTAGACCTTTTTCAATAAAAAAAGAGTTTAAAAAATAATAATAAAGGGACAGTGTAAAAATTAAAAAAGGCTTCACATTACACAACCTCTATACCTCTGGACCGCTTTACAGTACATAACCCCTATACCTCTGAACTCCTTTAGAGTACACAGCCCCTGTATCTCTAGACCCCTTTACATTACACAGCCCCACACCTCTGGACCCCTTTACATTACACAGCCCCCACACCTCTGGACCCCTTTACATTACATAGCCCCCATTGACATCAATGCTGTGGGGGTAATATTGCATCCACTGACACCAATGCTAGGGGTAATTATAGCATCCACTGACATCATTGCTGGGGGTTATTACCAAATGGGCTTATTATACTACTGCTTCATTCCCATGTACTTTGCTGAAAAAAAAAAAAATATTTACAGCGTATTATTCATCCGTAGAACAGAAATAAAATAAAATTATGGGAGCATTAGAACTACTAAAATAAATACTGTTAACATTTCTGAGTGATATCTGATTTGAATTAATTAGGGGCTCATTCATACCAGAAGGTGGTGTAGGAAATTCATGTTCTGTGTGCATTTCCCACACTGCGTTCAAAACATATTGGGTAATATGTGATCTCCTGCAGGCTATATATATATTATATACACGATCTCATGGTACCATAGAACCAATGTATACAAATGTATCAGTCAAGACCATCTGCAGGGCAGCAACCTGGTCATCCCAACATACATTTTTTGAAACATTACAGAGTAGACCAGGGGGCTTTCTCATCCGTAGAATTCGTCAGACAGGCCATCAAGACAGCATTTACATACTCAAGAGAGTAAACTTTGTGTCAAAATAAAATTACTTTCTAAAGCATCGACCCAACCGTTCTCAGCTAGTTATTTGTCATAGGTATGCTACAATGGAGGCACTAGGAAAACAGAAAATTGTGCCATACTAAAAACAGAAAGTTGTGCCATACTTGCTGTATATACTCAAGTATAAGACAATCTGACTATAAGCCAAGGCACCTAATTTTACCACAAAAAAAATGGGAAAACGTATTGACTCAAGTATAAGCCTAGAGTGTCCATCTGCATGCCTCACTGTGCCTCACTTTGCCTCACTATGTCCATGTGTTCATGCCTCACTGTGCCCATGCCTCACTGTGTCCATGCCTCACTGTGCCCATGCCTCACTGTGTCCATGACTAGACTGATGTTTAACATGGGAGTCTATGGAAGGGGTGCCTGGTTTGAAAAATCGGTGCTTCCCAGCCCTAGGTCCTCCAGACAACAACCTTTGCACACTTGTAGAGGAGAAATGGGGCTACATGTGTGCCAAGTTACGGGTCCAGAGGACCTATGACCAGCCGACACCGGGTCCCCAAAGTCACCAGAGAAATAACCGTTTACCATGGGAGTCTATGGAAGGGCTGCCCGGCTTTGAAAAATTGGTGCTCCCTGGCTGTAGGTCCAACAAACTTTGCACACTTGTAGAGGAAGAGTGGGGCTACATGTGTGCCAAGTTTGGCTGGTACCAGGTCTCCAAAGTCCAGGAGATCAGGCGCAAAAATTTGACTCGAGTATAAGCTGAGGGGGGCATTTCCAGCACAAAAAAATGTGCTGAAAAACTCTGCCTTTTACTCGAGTATATACGGTACTGTAATTTTCTTTTCCTGGTGCCTATCCATGGCAGCATACAATCCCACCCTTGGTATTCTATGTTATGAAGAATGCTGGGGGGGCTCTAGCCCTATTCATTTATAATATTTACAGGTCCTGAGGGAGGAGCTTGTCATAGGTATGCTGCCATGGATAGGCACCAGGAAAAGAAAATTACAGTAAGTATGGCACAACTTTCTGTTTTTAGATAGAGTGAAGAGGAATGAGAACACCTCTCAGTTGTTTCCTTATTGCTGCCTGTGCTCCCATTATGTTAGATCCAATTAGATTCACCCTCTAATTTGCACTGATTACCATTATCACCAAAAGGTAAAGAAAAGGAAAATCTCAAACTTTGGGTCGTCAGCGGAACAAGGATAAAGGGTAAATCTCTCAATGGTGACACTAGTCATGCTGACCAGGGATTCCTTCACTTTGTGAGGACTTCCTCTCACTCCCTGTTTTGGTTATGGGGCAGGAATTGAAGTGAAATCTTCACAATTTGACATAGATGGCAAAAAATGACAGAGGCTATAGCCTTCTTTATTACAGTATTTACGCTGGCCGCTAGGTGGCGCTTCCTTTGATTTCTGCGTTGAATATGCAAATGAGCTAGATACGCCGATTCACGAACGTACTTGCGCCTGGCGTATTAAAATACGCTGTTTACGTAAGGCGTCGGACCGGCGTAACCTTACCCCTCATAAAGCAGGGGTAAGTCATGTTAGGTATGGACGTCGGAAACGTCGGAACAGCGTCGTATTTTACGTCGTTTTCGTAAGTCGTCCATGAATGGGGATGGGCGTAGGTAACGTTCACGTCGACTAAACATTGAGCCGGCGTAAGTTAGGGAGAAAATTTGACGTGATACTGAGCATGCGCGCGCATGCGTGGGCATGCGCCGTTCGGTGCGTCATTTACGTGGGGTCACGATTCATTACCATACAACACGGCCCCTACCAGCCTAGTTTGAATTAGGCGGGCTTAGGCCGGCCCATTTACGCTACGCCGCCGTAACTTAGGGTTCTTTGTGAATACGGTACTTGCCTCTCTAAGTTATGGCGGCATAGCGTATCTAGGATACGCTACGCCCGCACAAAGATACACCCTCCTACGTGAATCTGGCCCAAGGTTTTTTACCTTCATGCATTCTATGCATAAAGGTAAAAAAAAATATCTGTGCAGCAACCCCTCCCCAAATAATTACTTGACCCTTATCTCAATCCAGCGATGTGCACAAGAGCCTTGGCTCTCCATGGACTCTCTCTCCTCATTGGCTGAGACAGCAGTGGGAACCATTGGCTTCCGCTGCTGTCAGGCACAGCTAACAAGCCAATAAGAAAAGAGAGTGGGCATGGCCAAGCCGTGACTCTGTGTGTGAATGGACATGCAGAGCAGCAGCTTGGGAGCGAGCCTGCTTGAGTGCTCCCATAGCAAGCTGTTTGCTTTGAGAGCAGTTGGTAGGAAGAGGGGCTAAGAACACCTGCAGGGGACACGAGAAGAGGAGGATCGGGACTGCTCTGTGCAACACAACTGCACAGAGCAGGTAAGTAGGACAGGTTCACCTTTAATTTCACTTTAACATAGTGGATTTTTAGATGTATTTAAACAAAAACTACTATTGGAAAACAGCTGACATTTGTCACAGTGCCTCACATGAGTAATGGTCAGATTTCAATGTGACTGCCAGTCAGATACTGTGATGTTACTTTGTACATAATAAAGACATAATGACATAAAAACATACCAATGGTGACCCTTACATGTAGGGTTGCCACCTCATCCCTTTAAAAAGGAACACATCTGAATTACACAGGTTCTGTGGCTGATTAAGGTGGTAATTAAACTCACTTGGTGCCTTATCTGCATTAAATTAGCCTCAGAATCTGTGTAATTCAGATGTGTTCCTTTTTAAAGGGATGAGGTGGCAACCCTACTTACATGTGTATGTTTTAGCTCTTCGACCTGGGCTAGATTTTTTATAGCCCCTATGTGCCACAGCCAGGGGTGACAAACAGTCACCTATTTCATGCTGTTGATTGGATACATATACTTGGAACAAGACTGCTATCAAAACAGGAGTTAATTTTTGTAGAGTAAACAGATATTGGGACCTATGGGGCAAGTTCTAAGTTATACCATATCCCAAAATAGCCTTAAATTTTGGGGTAAATGGGAACTGGGACATCATTTCAGATGAGTGGAGCAAAGTCGCGAGATAGACCTCCCTTCTGAGCAAAATGGCCAAGCTCTATCCATTCAGGGATAAGAATGTGAAGCATTTAAAGGCTACCTCTCTAGTTGTTGAGACTTGGTGAGGCTAGCAAGGTACTGTATGTCTCCCTCCCTTTGGAGGATGCAGTAAATGGCTCTCGCGACCATTTTTAAAGCGATGGAAATGCTGAAAAATAATGTGGATGTAGTATTCAGAAGCATTTTCAGATGTGGCCAGAAGCTCGGTAGTTCCAGAGACCTTTGTCAGTTTTACATGGTGAGGCTTCAATTGACATCATCCGCACAGTGGCACAGGTTATGCTCTCATCGGTGAAACGATTGATGTGGCTGTGGCCTTGGCTTGCTGATCTCGCTGCCAACAGGCGTGGTGTAAAATCATCATTTGGCAAAAAAATGGATTGCACCAGGGGCAGACAGACCATTTGGGCTCTCGGGCACTGCCCGAGGGCCCCATGCCACTAGGGGGCCCCATCAGGGTTGCCAGCCTCAGTAAAACCAGGAACAGTATGTAAAGATTTGTGGGTTTTTTTTTACACCTGTCCCTGAAATGTCCCTTATCGACATCCTTTTGGTCTAACAATTCCAAGATAATAGCTGCCCCGCCTCTCCATGGCCTTTTCGGTGTGTGTATTCTGTGTGTATACTGTGTGGCCCCATAATCTATTGCCTGGGTACCCCATAATATCCTATTGCCTGGGGGCCCCATAATCTCCAATTGCCTGGGGGCCCCATAATCTCCTATTGCCCGGGGGCCCCATAATCTCATATTGCCCGGGGGCCCCATGAGTTGTCAGTCCGCCCCTGGATAGCACCATAGCCCAGGCCACGAATGGCAAGTTGGGGTTTTTGCCTCAGGACCGGGGGCCTGCTAGGCCAGAAGAGGACAGAGTCTAGAAGACAAAGTTCAGAGCATGCAAGGGTTGCACACTTTTACAGACCAGGAAAGAATTCGGGCGGAGCTGGTGTAGAGGCCAGATATCACTTCAGTAGTCTGCTAAAAACTTGACCCTGGATAGAAGCTACTGAGTTTGGGCCTCAATCTCAGACTATTGGACCATCAGAGGTCTCTTCAGGACACGTATGGCCCTTCAGTATTCCTCCTCATTTCCATGGATCTGCCTCACTCTGAGGAAAAGAACTCTTATATTACGTAAAGTCACTGGTGTCAGTCCCAGAATGCGAGAGATTTCTCACGAATCTAAAACAATTGTCATTAAAAAGGAAAAGTTCAAGATGGAGACAGTGGGCCATATTCTCGTAGATCGGCGCATATTTAGTGAGGCGGAGCGGACCTCCGATGCGCACCGCCGGCTTAACTTGGCGAGAGCCGAACCATATTCCCGAACCCCCTGCGTCCTACGCTGCGCTCGCGTAACTTAAATGTGTTGGCGTAAGTAGGCGCAAGTGACGGTAGGAGGGATGTGGGCGTGAAGCATTATAATGATCCGTGACCCCATGCAAATGATGTCCAGACCTAACGGCGCATGTGCCGGACGTGCTCCGCCCTCTGCGCATGCGCACAATGACAATAGGCGTAAATCCATGCTAAGTTGGGCCGGCCCAGTGTATAAAAGCTTCAAGCATCCGCCCAGCTAGTGCAAAGTGACTCCCTTGTATTTCCCTATTGGAGTTTTCACTTTGCTGCTGCTGCTATGCCAAGGAAAGACCGCAGGAAAAAAAACTTCAGCCCTGCTGAGAGGGAAGTTATTATCTCAGCAATGGAGCGCTATGATGCCAGGCTCCATGGTGCTGAGAGTGGCAATACCAGCAAAATCAAAAAGGAAGAAATCTTACGCAAAGTGACGGCACAGGTCAATGCCCTTGGCCATGAGGTGAGGACCCCCCAGGACATCTTAAAAAAAATGAATGACCTGCGGGGGGTGGTCAGAAATAAAATGGCCACCATTGCCAAACATGCCAGGGGCACTGGAGGTGGGCCACCCTGTCCGATCCGGCTGTCAGAGGAGGAGGAAATTATTGCCAGATGCCTGCGGAGGGAGCAGGTGGAGGGCCTGGAGGGCCATGACTCCAGTGACCCACCCATGAGGACAGGTAAGTGTGTTTTATCTTCTATATGGTGTGTAGCATGTTTGGGGGGGGGGACATGTGACAAGTGTGTGGGTCCACCAACATGGGATTTTTGTTGTGTCATCCACAGGTGTGCAGGAGGGAGCTGGGCCGTCTTCTGCTGTCCGTCCAACACCATCCCCCCAGCAGTCTGCTACAGTGGCTGACCCCCTGGGAAGCCTACAGGCCTTTTTGGAGGGGAGTGGCCAGTCCTCCGCACAGGAGGTGGTTGAGGAGGATATTGCCCATGAGGAGGTGGTGGGCAATGAAGAGGAGGTGGCCCAGAGTGTGCAGGAGGTCATTTTATTTCTTGACGACTCACATGAGATGCCCGGAACATCACAGCACCACCCAATCACCAGCCCCTCAGGGTCTTCCATCACCCTCTCCAGCCCCTCCCGTCCCATGCCCCTCACCACCAGCCCCTCACGGCCCTCCCCCTATTCAAGGGCCCCAGGCACTCCTGTCCCCAGGAAGGCCACCCATAAGACCAGGGGTGTGGCAGGAGTCCTGCAGGAAAAGCTGGTCAGGCAGCAGGACCAGCAGAGCCGCCATATGGGGGACATTTTGGAGGAGTTGAGGCGGCTCAATAATAGCCTGTCCTCCTCTGGAGCAGTGCCCGACGCTCTGCAGGATGTGGCAGGAAACTCTGCAGCCACCATTACAAGTCTGGGTGAGCTGCAAACCACCACAGCCGAACTTGTGGGGGAGGTCAGGGGCCTGCGGATGGCTGTGCAGGCCCAGACTGCATGCCAGGAGGCCCTGCTCAGCCGTATAGCAGTGGCTCTAGAGGGCAGACAGCCAGCCAGGGAGGCACCTGGGGATGTTAATCCACCGAGGGAGGCTCCTCCACCTGATGCCCCACCACCCCCAAATGAGGCTCCCCCCAGACAAGCGAGGGCCAGGAACCTGGGCACCAGGCGGAGTCCGCGCCGGGGCCGGTGATTTATTTGGGCTTCTTTATGCTCTAAGTATGATTTTTGATTTATGCTCTAAGTAAGAGCTTTTTAATATTATTTTATTTATGCTCTAAGTAAGAGCTTTTTAATATTATTTTATTTATGCTCTAAGTAAGAGCTTTTTAATATTATTTTATTTATGCTCTAAGTAAGAGCTGTTGTATTTTTTGTGCTGCACAAAGTAGTGCATAGCACAGTGTGAATGGTGTGTGAATGTGGGGGGGGTGACACTCCTGCCAGTAAGGGGTGTCACCCTCGGTCGCTGGGGATAAGTTCTCCCCAGGTCCGTGTGAAAGGTGTATGAATGGACAGCAACATCATTGGAGCCTTGACGCGGCGTTGCTGCTCCTTAGTACCGTGCGGTGTACTTCGGTCTAATCCAATGGGATGTGCATGTGGGGTGTGTGTGCTAGGGACCACAGTGGTGTGCATGCGTGCATTTTCTGTGTGCCATGTTTAATGTGTGTGTTTAACGTTCAAAGATTCGCTCCACGAGACATCTCCTGACTGCTGTACCATCAGCAGACGGGGTAGCCTCGGTTAGGGGGGGACATGGTGGTTGGGGGGTCAGGTCATCACGTAGGTCAATCTGCAGGCCCTTTCTCACTGCGAAGTTGTGCAGCACGCAACATGCAGCGATGATTTGGCACACGAAGTTGGGGGAATACAGCAGGGTACCCCCAGTCTTATCCAGGCATCGAAATCGTGACTTAAGGAGGCCAAATGTTCGCTCAACCACTGCACGGGTGCGTGCGTGTGCTTCGTTATATCTTCTCTCTCCTGGTGTTTGCGGATTGCAGAATGGAGTCATGAGATGAGGTCCCAGGGCATATGCAGAGTCACCTGGAAGGGAAAAGACAGGAGGATGTTAGTCATGCATGTGCCCCTCGTGATGTCTGCATCATGGGGGGGGACAGTCATACCTGACACCCATGACACTCACCAACCAGCCAACTGTCCCCATACACATTCTGCTCAAATTGTCTTGGGATGTCACTTTGCCTGAATATAAAGCTGTCATGGCTGGATCCGGGGTGTTTTGCACGGACGTGCCATATGAGGCCATGTGCATCCACGATCACTTGGACATTGATAGAATGCCAATGTTTTCTGTTGCGGTATATGTGCTCGGTCTCGTGGGGGGGCTGTATTGCCACATGGGTACAATCAATTGCACCCACAGTGCGTGGGAAACCATCAATTAGGCAGAAATCTGTCATTGCCTTCAGCCGCATGTCCTCCTGGGTGGGTCTGATTATGTGGTGCGACATGCGTCGGAGTATTGCGGGGACAACTTGGTGCACGCATCTACTCATGCTGGTTTGGGATATCCCAACCACGTCTCCACTGGTTCTTTGAAAAGAGCCTGTGGCAAGAAAATGCAATGTTGCCAGGACCTTCACCAGTGGCTGCACTGCATGGGATCGTTGTGTTGGGCTGCTGATGTCATTCTTCAGGGCTCTGGTAATTTCAAGGATGGCATCAGGGTTGAATCTATAACGGTGATACACATCCACATCAGCCATGCCAAAGAGACTAATGCGCTGTGGGTAGATCCTCTCACGTGCCCTCCTCCGTGCCCTCCTCCTTCTAAGTGCCTCTTCCTCCTCACACACTAGCAGTGCTAAGACCACGCCTGCCCCTGGCATGTTGGCATACGAATGTGTTGTCCGTAAAATTTGGTTGCTCAGCTCGTCCGGGATGGTGCTGCTGTATTTGCTTTTTTCAAGCTAACTTACTCAGGTCTGGAGCAAAGTTAACCGAGCTTTATAAGGGGTAACTTTCAGCCGGACAATCGTCTTACGCGCACAGCGCGTAGCCTAAGCCGATCGCGCGTAGGTTCGGGAATCAGCGCATCTACATCATTTGCATATTTGAATACTAATTCTATGGCAGCCTAGGATGCCTTCAGCGGAAATATGCGCCTACGCCGCGTACACTTAAACGAGTTAAGACGGACAGGAGTAGCCTGATTTCTGGCGGATCTGGTTCTGTGACTATGGCGCATAGATAGGACGGCGCATCTTTACACTTACGCCGCGCATCTCCATATACGCCGGTGTAACTTGTTTGAGAATATGGCCCATTGTCCCAATTCATAGGGGGTCCAGCCAGGCGACTGGCTCATTTCCATAGACCCACCTAAAGATGCTTACTTTCATGTGGATGATTTGGTTCACTATGTTATCTACCCAGTCACTGGGTTTGGGTGGAAAGGGGTGAATATGAGTTGGCCTGGTGGGGAAGGAAGTAAAAATCTGGTCCTGTTTTTGAAAATGGTACATATTGCCTTCTTAAGGCCTCATGCACACTAGCCGTAAAACACACCGCTTATGAGACCATTTGGCATTTTTTATGCCTCTAAATACCCCTCTGTGAGAGTATGTGTCCATGCACACAAAGGTGTACTAGAAGAGGAGTATGGAGGCAGAAAAAAAACTATCATTTGCATGTTCGGGAAAGTTGCGTTTGGGTAGAAAAAAATGCCCAACGCGACTAACTGCATGCGTTTAGTGCTTGAGTGTTCGTTCATTTTAACCACTTGACCTCCGGAAGATCACGTTCACGTACTAGGTGTCTTTTCTCCTACATGAGTTTAGTAGCAGAAAAACACAGTAAAAAGCTGATGTTAAGGCATTCTATTTGCCAGAACGTTCATTTATTCTGGCCATTGAAAGGTATTAACGTGCAAATGCACATAAACATGTTAATGCACGTTTATGCACATTTAGTCACTTTTAAATTTAAAAGCTCCTCCCCTAAATGCGACTTTGTTGTTTTGTGTTTTTTACCTCTAATCTCCGGTAAACGCCTATAGGTGTCCTTTTATGAAAGTGAGATCAGCGGTGATCCCGATTCTCACCGCTGATCTCAGGTCATACACAGTTTATGAAGCTGAGGTAATCAGTTGAGAACATGTTCTTCACTGATTATCTCACCACAGTGAGAATCTGTAACTGACTGTCACAGAAACGGCCAGTTTATGAAGGTGTGATCTCAGCACCTCACTGGCGATCTGTGACAGAATTCTCACTTTCTGATTCACCATCTCTGAGGTGGAGAATCAGAGTGAGAAGCGTGAAGCTGGTTGAGTATTGTGGAGGAAGAAGGAAGTCTTTTGACTTCCATGCTTCACACACAAGCAGCCATACAGCCAGATCACATCTTCCCCACCATTACACACCCCAACCTAAAATATACATTTTTTATATTTATAAATATATATATAAATATTTTTTATATATATATATATATATATATATATATATATAAAAATTCTACCTGCATTAAAATGCTATTATTAAAATAATTTTTATATCATTTTTTTATTTATTAGTAAAAAAAAATTATAAACCCTAGAATATGGTTTTACCCATGGACTGTTCTATGACAGTTATACGGGTTTTATATTTGTATACTTTATTAAAAAAAATTAAAATAAATTAATGATTATAAATGTATTTTTCATTTATATGAATGGTGTATAGCTGCATTACATATGTGGGATTCCGTTCATATACTATACACCATTCACATTTAGCAAATCAAAATGCACATTAAAAAGGTGTCAAACTATATGCTAAAAAAAGCGACAAAGTGTGCATTACAAACCACACCAAAATGCATCTTAAAGCGGAGCTCCACCCTAAAGTGGAACTCGCGCTGATCGGAACACTCCCCCCCTCCGGTGTCACATTTGACACCTTTCAGGGGGGAGGGGGGTGCAGATACCTGTCTAAAGACAGGTAGTTGCAGCATTCACGGGCAAAAGACGGGCATTGCATCACATCCCGTCACCCCCCGTTGTGTGCTGGGAACACTCGGCTCCCAGCACACAGCGGGAGCCAATCGGCGGGCGCAGCGCAACTCGCGCATGCGCCGTAGGGAACCAGGCAGTGAAGCCGGAGCGCTTCACTTCCTGGTTCCCTCACAGTGGATGGCGGGGGGGCAGCAGAGGACGAGCGATCACTCGTCCTCTGCTGCAGACGGCGCTGGACTCCAGGACAGGTAAGTGTCCTAATATTAAAAGTCAGCAGCTGCAGTATTTGTAGCTGCTGGCTTTTAATATTTTTTTTTGGCTGCACATCCGCTTTAAAATAACCTGTGCCAAAATGTGTGCTAAAGGACCAAAATGTGTGTTTAAAAAAATGCACAATAAAATAACCTACGGCCAGATGTGTGTTAAAAAAAATGCCAAAATATGCATAAATAATGCCAAAATTAGCAATTAAAAACACACATTTAAACAATGTGCCAAAATGTGTGTAAAAAAACTGAGTTAAAAAAGCGCTTATTATTTTCATGTAATAACACAACCTTTTTAACTTTGGTTTCACTTTTAAAACTCAGCTGCTCTGTAATCACACAAGTTTCTCAGGAGATCACAGGCAGCCCCTCCCTCTTCTACTCAGAGGAAAAACTTCTCATCTATTCTCCTTCTGAGAACAAATGTTCTTCGCTTCATAAACAGGGTGCCAGAGGAGAAGATTTTTCTCTGAGAACTGAAATGAGATAAATTATCACCGTTTGATAAACATACACCATAGTGTGCATGGACACATAGGCTAACATGGAGGGTAGTTTAGAGGCAGGCATGGGAGTCCACTCCATAGGGCAAGGGAGGGCAAGGGAGGGCACTTGCCCCCCCCCTAGAAATCAGTGCCATGATCCTCGGTGAGAAAAACAGCGGGCAGGAAGTAAGGCGGCAGCACGGCGAATCCAATTAGAGCCGCTCTCTCTCTCTTCTAGCTCCAGCTGACAGAGAGGGGGAGGGGGTTATTCCCTTGGGGGGGGGGCTCCATTTTTTATGATATTGTTATTCAAAGTTGCTAGTTGCTTGATAGTTGCATCAGGTTTCTCAAACCTTTGCATGCCTGCGCGTTATGTGATAATGACTAAGCCCCTCCCCTTCATGACATTGTAAAAAAGGGACCGAGCATGGATGACCTTAAAATAATGAAAAAAGTTCAGCGGACGCCCATGGAGGCAGGGGAAGGAAAAACAAAAATCAAACGTCTGTAAAAGCTGTGTTTTTGAGCTCAAGTGCGCATGAGCCCTTAACCACTTCCCCACCGCGCCATAGACAAAAGACGTCTACAGCGCGGTGGAGTTATTCTGGGAGGACGTCCCTGGGACATCCTCCCAGAATCCTTCACTCGCGCGCCCCCTGGAATCATCTGTGAGTGCCGGGTCTAGAAGACCCGGCGCATCACAGATCGCGGTAAATTGCCGTTGATAGCGGCCGTTTACCACGTGATCGCTCCGTCAAATGACGGAGCGATCACTTGTAAACAAACCGGCGTCATGTCATGACGCCGGTTCCTCCCTCTCCTCTCTGTACCGATCGGTACAGTGTGAGAGGAGAGGGGGGAGAGCGGATCTGTGACAAATGCAGTCACAGATCCAGCCATCCATCCCTGCGCAATACTCTGTTTGTGGGAAAAAAAGGACAAACATTTCAGATGGGCACAATGTTGTATGACTGAGTTATTGTCATTCAAATTGTGAGAGCACCGAAAGCTGAAAATTGGTCTGGTTAGGAAGGGGGTTTAAGTGCCCAGTGGTCAAGAGGTTAATCCTAGTTAATTAACTAGTCCCTTCCCTGCCCTTCGCAATTAGTATTCAAAGACATTAGCATTCCTTTTATAACATTTGTTTTTTTTACGGTTTTCTGTATAGTGTATATACTGTATATGCTTGTCAGGTTTTACTACTGTCTGGGGCTCCATTGGAGAGCTTTTTCATACTCCCTATCCCGGGGCAATTTTTCACCAGAAAGTAAAGGAAACTGAGTCTTCGGTGGTGCAGATTTTTGGGGGTTAAAACAGGCAGTGAGACGGCAACATTATGCCTCTTCACTGCCTGTCTCTGAAAAGCAGTTCCCCACAGATTGCTCTTCAGAGCATGACGGAAGTGTAACCAAGTCCCATAGGCAACACAAACAGGAGTAAATTTAAAGTTACATTTTTTAATACTAGAACCTCTGTGAGCTTTTTATTGCTGTCTGTTTCCCTGTTGCAGATTTCCCCTCACTTCCTGTCTGGCAAAACTTCCTTAGAGCAGAAAGTGAGGTAAAATTATTCGGAAGGGCTCATTCCCACATGTTGGAATGCTCTCCAGAGTGCATTTGACCAAATTAACCCTGTAAACGCTCACAGAGCTGTGCCACAATCACGTGAATTGCACATGGTTATGGGTTGGTTGTGACATAGCCCACTGATTTGCATTGGCCGTGAACGCCCACCGAATGTAACATGCTGTTGTAGCGGTGTTGCAAAGCACAATATTGTAGCTGCGGCTTGTGTACAGCCCTGAGTGCTTGCATGACCAAGTTCAAGTGGGCGATTGGGGGGGGGGGGGGCAAAACTGAAGCTCATACACCTGTTTTTACTGCCCTCTAGCCACACATGCAATTAAAGCTTAATATATGAATAGCAGTAATGGGCGGTTCACACCAGATGTGATGGGACTGTGTTGTGCGGCTATTCCAGCGCAGTCCCACCACATGGACAAGGTATACTGCCTTGTCTCCTAGGTGGCCAGTCTTACTCTCCGGGCCCCGGCTACTACTAGGTGGGGAGCGGAGGAAGATCACTCTGCCAGGGAAGGCAAGGAGATAAGCAGGCAAGCGGCTGGCCGGGACTTGAGCCAAGGCAGAAGAAAATGTGAGCGGAGCTGAATGGGCATGCACCAGACATTGAAGAAATATTTCCTCCGCTCCAACCAGCACATGATCATCAGAAAGGGCACAAATCATGGAAAAAAATACACACCCCTAAGCTAGTAGGATAAGGTGACCAGATTTTTTAAATGAAATCCAGGGACATTTTTTTTCTACAAGTAATGGTGGCGGTCAGCAACTCATAGTGGGACTGCGATATTGTGGTGGACAAATCGGACACTAATGACACTTTGTGCGAACCAGTAACACTAATACAGTGATCAGTGCTAAAAATATGCACTGTCACTGTACTAATGACACTGGCTGAGAAGAGGATAACATCTAGGGAAATCAAAGGGTTAAATGTGTTCCTAACAAGTGTTTTTTCACTGTGGGGAGGTGCCTTTACTAAGGGAAGGCATAGATCCCTGTACCTGCTTTGAAGGTACACAGGATCAATGTATTCCATACTGACAGAATGGCAATCTGCCTTGTTTACATAGGCACACCACAGATTTGTCTTTGAACATAACGATCAGCGGGTACCGGTGGACAGAGTCCGCCCGAGCCACTGATTGGCTCCCATACCCAGAAATGCAGGATTAGGTATATACCTAATCCTGCGCAGCGTGGCCGTCCTGTAGTAGTAAATCTGCTATTAGGCGATCAGCAACTGGTTAACATAATCAGCATTATGATAACTCACAGGCAGCAGGCACTCTATCATGGCT
Source organism: Rana temporaria (assembly GCF_905171775.1). Classification (NCBI taxonomy): domain Eukaryota; kingdom Metazoa; phylum Chordata; class Amphibia; order Anura; family Ranidae; genus Rana; species Rana temporaria. The sequence continues at coordinate 301,695,767 of NC_053492.1, forward strand.
CTGGCTGGCTCTGTCACAGTGTGTCACTTAACATAGCTGCTGGGTGCTGATACATATGACCAATAAGTTACCAAAATTGGCACCCAGCAGACATGTTATGTGACACACTGTGACAGAGCCATGATAGAGTGCCTGCTGCCTGTAAGTTATGATACCATCCATGATGCCAGAGAGTCAGACACAGACAGTCTATTCACAGAAACCCCCAAAGCACTCCTGTGTTGAAGCCTTGAAGGCGCTGGCAGCCCCACGCTCGGATCCGCTTCCCCTCTGTTCCTGCTAAGCCCAGCTGCTGCTCTCTGCCCGTCACTGCCGCCGCCCCCTGCCCGCCTCACAGCCTCTCAAGTCTCACTCTCCGGGTCCTGGCTACTACTGGGTGGGGAGAGGAGGAAGATCACTCCACCAGGGAAGGCAAGGAGATAAAACAGGCAGGCGGCTGGCCGGGACTTGCGAGTGGAGCTGAATGGGCATGTGCCCGAAACTGTAGAAATGGTCCCTCCACTCTGACCAGCACATGATCATCATATAATGGAACCCCCCCAAGCTAGTAGGTGCGGTGGAGCAGGGGTGTGTAATTCAGAAAATTATTTGAATTTGCCCCAGTCCCTGTTCAAATACAATCCAGGGATAAAACCAGGGACAGAATTGATCCAGGGACAGTGTCCTCAATCCGGGGACTGTCCCCTGAAACTGGGGATGTCTGGTTACCATATAGTAGGAGGGGCAGAGCGGGGTGTAATTCAGATTTTTTTTTTTTTATTCTGCACTGGAAACCGGGGATGTCTGGTCACCCTACTTTACACTCTCTGGCACTCAAGTCAAACCTTTTCAAAGTCGCTGCAACTTTAGGACTTGTCATGTGACTTTATGTGGCAAAGTCGCATGACAAGTCACACAAGCATGAATGGTGCCTTAAAGAATACTTGTATAACACTGTCACCAAAGGGAAGTTCTGCTTGCCACCAATCACAAAAAAAAACCCATAACAAAACAAACAAAAACATCCCTTTCTTGTAAGACAATGTTATTGCCAAATCCCAATAGGAAAATAAATTAAAAGTAAACCTAGTTTGATCTGATCTGATAGGTGCACACCTGCCTGTAAAAACAACAACATGACCTCCCCAAAAGATCCATATGAATTAGTAATCTGTACCATGTAAATGTACACAGCGGACATAACTGAGGGAAGAGGAGTCACGCTGGCAGGGCTATTACTCAGAAATATAAAGTGTGGGTGGATCTCTGTAAAGGACGTGTGGACTCTCTCACTATAAACAAGCAACTGACTGCAAGCCAAAGTTCCTGGTTTACCAGAGTTTCTTTGTCGGAGTAAACAGAATACCCCCACCAGGAATCCATGTACGTACATACTGTACATACACACATTCTCCATACAGTCTATGCATTAACTAGGTTTTGAAAGCAGCACCTGACATTCCCCATAATCACACCCTATATAAGATAAGAGTATTAAAGGTATACATAAACCCAATCACTAACTTTTTATATATGATGTTACAAGTCATTTTCTAGGTTGTACATTTTCAGCGTTCAATAAAAAAAAAAAAAATACCTGGTGATCTGCAATAACATGCGAGCACCTGCTATTATAGGGTGACAGCAATTTGAATCGTGGTGATTCTGATTCCACATCGCCTAATGTAAACAGGGTTTAAATGAAGTGAACAAAAAAAAAAACACTGCAATGTATGTGGAAAAAACACATTCCAGTATATGAAAAAACACAGCTCAGAGCAACTGAAATAAAAAAGAACTAAAGGGCCAGATTCACAGTGAGAGTACGCCAGCGTATCTACTGATACACCGGCGTACTTTCAAATTTGCCAAGTCGTATCTTTAGTTTAAATCCTCAAACCAAGATACGACGGCTTCTGGCTTCGATCCCACAGGCGTACGGCTTCGTACCCCTTCTGATCGTAGGTGCAATACTTCGGCGCCCGCTGGGTGGAGTTTGCGTCGTGTTCCGCATCGGGTATGCTAATTAGCTTTTTCCGGCGATCCACGAAGTTACGCTCGGCCGTCACATTCTCTTACGTCGTCGCTAGTCGGCTTTTCATGGTGTATAGTTAAAGCTGCTGTTTTGTGGCGTATAGATAGACTTGCCATGTTAAAGTATGGTCGTCGTTCCCGCGTCAAATTTTGATTTTTTTTTTTTTGCGTAAGTCGTCAGTGAATAGGAAAGGACGTAACTCACGTCTACGTTCAAAAAATGACGTTGGTGCGACGTCATTTCGCGCAAAGCACGGTGGGAAATTTCGAATCGGAGCATGCGCATTTCAATCGGCGCGGGGACGCGCTTCATTTAAATGAATCACGCCCCCTACCTTTGAAATTCCGCCAGGTAAGATACGGCGGCGTACGGCGGCATAGCGTATCTCTGATACGCTGCGCCAGGGCAATTCTTTATGAATCTGGCCCAAAGGTTTTTTTTTTTACTTAACCTTAAGCATGGGTTCACATTAGAGCAATTTGTCATGCGATTTGAGAGATTGAATTCGCATGACAAGTTGCAGTCTATTGGAGGCAATGGCACTGTTCCAATTGGTACGATACCAATTTTGCGGTGCAGCACCGATTTGCAAAAGTTGTTCCTGCACTACTTTTGCCGATTTCAGGTGCGATTTCAATAGACATCTGTGTATGAAACCACACAGATTTCTATCAAGTAGCACCCGAAATCGCGCTGACCTTGCTACTTTACAATCACGCTACTTCAAGTGAAGAAGTGCGATTTCAAAGTAGCATCAATGTGAACCAGGGCTTAAAAATAAAAAAATGCTAGGAGGTAGGTATTTTTGGCAGCAGAGACATAAAAGTCATTTTCGACAGCACACCATGGATCAACACTTCCAACCAAAGGTTTCTTATATAGAGAGAGATCACATCACAGAAATAGGTGCAACGTTTCGGAGCCGCGCATGGCCCCTTCGTCAGGCATGTGATTAAGCCTGGTACACATGATCAGATTGTTGGCCAACCGAGCGTCAGACTTTTGTCAAATGGCGTGCATCTGGATTTTGTCTTGCATACTAAAGGAACACAATTGTCGGCCAGCAAACACGAACTTAGTGACGTACTACGTGGGATTTCAGCTCTTGAGCGCCACCCTTTGGGCACCTTCTGCTAATGTCGTGTTTGGTGAGCACTGATTTCGAGAATGCGTGTTTGTACTTTCGACTTCTGTGTGATGGACTTGTGTACAGACGATACAAAAATCTGACAACAGAACGTTGTCCGCCGAAAATTTACTAGCCTGCCATCCAATATTTGTTGGCCGAAAGTTGGACAACAATTGTATGAAGGAGCATACTAACGGTCAGATTTTAGGCCAACAGTCTGTCATCAAACAATCCCCTGCCAACAATCGGATTGTGTGTATGAGGCTTTATACTCTCCACCCCATGTAAAAGGATATTTATTAAAAATGAAAACAGGAAGCCAATGCATCCACCGGCCATAGGACACTGGTTGGGCCTTCCTCCCCATTGGGGACCACTAGGCACGAACCTACCTAATGCTGATTGAGTTAGAATAACAGACTGGAAGCATTAAAAGGAGGGTGGTGCTTGAAGTCATTGTTCTATCTCTGTTAACCATGCAGGAAAACATGTGCAGTCATCATTACTTTGGTACAAAAAGGGATTCACAGGCAAGGATATTGCTTCTACTTGTATAGCGCCCCCTTACTTTTCAGTATGGGCGCTACGCTAGAGTAAGTTGGAATGGGAGGATTAGTTTACTCCCATTCACGGTTTATGGAAATTTAGGCTGTTGCCAATTTTCAGTATTTGTCCTGTGGGTCAGTCTGCGCTCCGGGGGTGCGTTATCACCCCCGGGCGGCAGCTGGCACTAGAGGGGTTCTGACAGACCCACCTTCTCTCAGCAGCCAATCAGAGGAGTTCTTCCCTCGTTGGGCATGCTGGGAGGGGGATATATCTGGGCAACCACCTTTTGGCCGCTCTGTTCTGTGCGAGGCCCGAGTTCCAGGTGCGGTACCCCCTTCAAGGTGCGCGCATCCATGGGCCCCGCCACCGTGGCCTGCTTTACTGGGGTCACGCACCATGCGGAGCCTCATCCCAACCAAAAGAGGGGCCCCAGCAACTGGCTGGGTCCCAACCTTCTGCTGAGAGGATCCTAAGCCGGGAGCTGTGCGATGGGGGATTGGCTCGGGAGAACCTAGAATCAGAGGTTGTCCAGGAGGCCTAGACGAACCATCGGGGATCCGGTCACCACACTGTATGACAGGTATGCTTAAGCTGTCAGTGGGTGACACTATCTGAACTGACTGGGAGGATTCACTCAATCTAATTTCACAAATCTCAAATTGTCGAGCCTGTGGCAGAGGCCTGTTCCTCCCAGTGATTCTTAAGTGGCGCTCCGGCTGCCAGGCCTGTGATAGACGCCTGTCCGGGGGCACTTTACCCACCCTGATTATGGTGGCGACGAGTTGTGTTACATTATTGCTGAGAGCAGGCTTGCTCTCTTTCATATGCAAGGCCTGATACTAAAGTTTCTCTACGCTCATCAACTTCTCTCTCTTGTGTGTTATGTTGATGTTGGCCATGTTAGGCCTTGGAATAAAGCATTGAAAACTCAATTGACGTCTGGACACTTGCTCTTTATTCACACTCACAGCTATTACCTCTAGATAAAGTCAAGAAGGTAACTTAAATAGGTCGATCCCAAACTAAACAGCGACTCCTTTGGGGGTGAGCGCTACACTAGGATTGCTCCTAAATCAACTATTTATCGGATCATCAAGAACTTCAAGGAGAGAGGTCCAAGTGCTGAAAAGAAGGCTTCATGGCGCCAAAAGAAAGTCCAGCAAGTGCCAGGATCGTCTTCTACAGTCGATTCAGCTGCAGGATCGGGGCACCACCAGTGCAGAGCTTGCTCAGGAATGGCAGCAGGCAGGTATGAGTGCATCTGCACACACAGTGAGGGAAAGACTTTTGGAGGATGGCCTGGTGTCAAGAATGGCAGCAAAGAAGGCACTTCGCTCCAGGAAAAACATCAGGAACAGACTGATATTCTGCAAAAGGTATAGAGATTGGACTGCTGAGGACTGCGGTAAAGTCATTTTCTCTGATGAATTCCCTTTCTGATTGTTTAAGGCATCCAGAAAAAACCTTGTCCGGAGAAGAAAAGGTGAGCGCTACCATCAGTCCTGTGTCATGCCAACAGTAAAAACATCCCAAGACCATTCATATGTGGGGTTGCTTCTCAGCCAAGGGAGTGGGCTCACTCACAATTTTGCCTAGGAATGCCATCAATATTTTGAGTCCATGAACTTGTGGTCAATACTCAAGATTGGCGAGCGAACAAAAAACAACTTCTGACAAAGAATGGGCTGCCATCAGTCAGGATGTGTTGATTGGCAGCATGCCAGGGTGAATTGTAGAGATCTTGAAAAAGAAGGGTCCACACTGCAAATGTTTACTTTTTGCGTAAACTTAATGTAATTGTCAAGAAAAACCTTTGACACTTATGAAATGTTTGTAATTATATTTCAGTATACCATAGTAATATCTGAAAAGAAGAAAAACACTAAAGCAGCAGACTTTGTGAAAATGAATATTTGTGTGATTCTCAAGACTTTTGGCCACAATTGTAGAAGAATCAGCAGTGGAGGGTGGATCTGGATGACAGCACAGTTCGATGTAGGTGTGTGCCATAATTTGCAAGCATGCTAAGTATATTATTATGATTATTATCATCATTAATGTGATTGTAAAATCTTGTTTTTAAAATTAAAAATAACAAACATGTTATAATCACCTCCTCTGTGCAGTTGGTTTTGCACAGAGCAGCCTGGATCCTCCTCTTCTCCGGTCCCTCTTCGGCTCTCCTGGCCCTTTCCTCCTGTTGGGTGCCCCCACAGCAAGCAGCTGGCTATGGGGGCACCCAAACCGAGTCACAGCTCCCTGTATCCATTTAGACACAGAGCTGCGGCCCGGCCCCCTGTCTATTCTCATTGGCTGACTGACTTTCATTGACATCAGCGGGAGCCAATGGCACCGCACTGCTGTCTCAGCCAATGAGAGGGAGAGTCTCGGACAGCTGAGATATTCCTACAACATCGCTGGAGCTAGAGGGAACTCAGGTAAGTATTAGGGGGTGCTGGGAAGCAGGGGCTGACCATCCATTAGGGGAACCCGGTGCCGCCCCCCTGTCCATCGCGGCCTCCCCTATCCATGCGCCTGGACCCTTTCACCACCGCATGAATTCCAATGCAGGGGGGCTGTTTTTTTAAAGCACCGATTAGAGCCAGAGGCTCTAATAAGCTTTAATATAGGGTGGACTGGGGTCGCAGAGAATGCTCTCCCAGCCCACCCAGGTGTGTTACAACAACAAATTAATATTAGCTGTTGTAACACTGATCCTCCTCCTGGCAAATCAGGAAGCGGATTTTGACACTGGTCACCCGATTGGCTGAAAAGACAGGTGATCCAATTGGATGCCTAGGGGGGGAGGAGCTGCACGGCTTAAGCCATGTGATGCTGAGAGGACACAGGTGCTGCTGTCCACCGCCCGAAGGAACCTGCCCATAGAAGCCTGCACAACCTGGCCGTAGGAGCCCGCAACCTGCCCACAGAAGTCTGCACAATCTGGCCGTAGGAGCTCACAACCCGCCCATAGGAGCACGCAACCCGGCCATAGGAGCCGCAACCTGCCCATAGGATTTTGACACTGGTCACCCGATTGGCGGAAAAGACAGGTGATCCTATTGGACGCCTAGGAGGAGGGAGGAGCTGCACGGCTTAAGCCACGTGATGCTGAGAGGACACAGGTGCTGCTGTCCACCGCCCGTAGGAGCCCACAACCTGCCCATAGGAGCCTGCACAACCCGGCCGTGGGAGCCCGCAACCTGCCATAGAAGCCCACAAACCACCCATAGGAGGCCGCAACCTGGCCGTAGGAGCCTGCAACCCGCCCATAGGAGCCCGCAACCCGGCACCACCTGCCGCCCTTAGGAGCCTGCCCGCCTGCAACCGATGGGGTAAGTGGGGGGGGATGGGGTAAGTGGGGGGGGGAGACTGCTGCCCACTTTAAGTATTTTATTATGTATCTATGTAATATCTGTATATGTTATATATTATTTGATTTATTTTATATTCTAATTTGCAGTATATGCAAAAGATCACCCCACCATTTAGGACTGACTTACACAAGCTTCTACACAACATATCATTTGGATGTACCCATCCGAAATCCATCACTATAGGAACCATTTGGGCCATACACACAGCTATGTCTAGAAACAAAAATGCGTGCTGCGCCTAGCAGAGTAGAAAAAAAAATAAGGATTTGAGATTATATGTGTCTAATTACATGCAGTCATAATACAACCATTAGAAATGTGAGCACTTTAGGCATGTATTCTACACAGGATCTTCTGCCAGCAAGAACCTGCGTGCCATGCAGAAATACCCCTATACCCTCATGAACAAAGCCTTACCCTAGCTTTACGCCTATGCATTTGCTGTGGCTTACGTTTGTACTTGTACTTGGGGTGTTGTACTTGTGGGGTGGAAAATGCAGGGAAAAGGTCGCTGCACTACCATGTGTTTTCCCAAACCGAAAACATACTGCGCTTTCAGGTGCGTGTGGGGGGCGTCCTTAACACAGGTCAAAATGGGCAGCTGCCCTGGGCCCAGTCATTGTTGTAGGGCCCAAAACAGCTGTCTTTTGAGTCCTGCACTGCCCCCAAATCTGTCAGACGCGAGTAGGAGAGCCGATCGATGGCTCTTCTGACGGGGGGTCTGCGCTATCAGTGCAGCCCCCCCATCAGGAATGGCCACCGCACAGGACCACCAGGTGTGCCACCCTAGACCACCAGGGATATGTCAATCACTGCCCAGGCAGCTGCCAATCAGTGTCGATTAAAAATGCCTGCCAGTGCCACCAGTGATGCCTATCAATGCAATCAATCAGTGCCCATCAGTGCCACTCATAAGTACCCATTAGTGCAGCCTTTCAGTGCCACCTATGAGTGCCCATCAGCGCTGCCTATTAATGCCCATCAGTGCCACCTATCAGTGCCACCTCATCAGTGCCATCTCATTGGTGCCACCTATCAGTGCCACCTCGTCAGTGCCATCTCATTGGTGCCACCTAATCAGTGCAGCTTATCAGTGCCCATCAGTAAAGGAGAAAACGTACTTTTTTACAAAATGTTATAACAAAAACAAAGAGAAACCTTTTTTTTTCAACATTTTCAGTCTTTTTTTATTTGTTATTTTATTTGTTTAACAACAAATAAAAACCGCAGAGGTGATCAATACTACCAAAAGAAAGCTCTATTTGTGGGAACAAAATGATAAAAATGTTGTTTGGGTACAGTGTTGCATGACCGCGCAATTCTCATTTAATAAGTGACAGTGCTAAAAGCTGAACATTGGCTTGGGCAGGAAGGGGGGTAAGTGCCTGGTATTGAAGTGGTTAAAGGTGCCCTTGGGGGGGCATTTAAAAATGAACGTCAGCCTTTGCGCGTTTTGTCTGCAATCACAAGAGTTCCATGTTGTCCGGCACCTGCAGCAGTGTGAACCTCGCCTGTATACTTTGACTGACTGCAGCACAGAAAAATCAGGTCTCCTGTTGTGCCAGATGGAGGCACGCTGTGCGGCGGAGCTGTGTAATTCCCAGGACTGGCTGGGCAGACATCCAAATCCTTTGTCAGGGAAGGTGTCCCTGTATGGATTTGATATGTTGTTAGCTGTTTACCATGGAGCTGAGCTCTAATAGATTATAAACAGACAAGGAGATACAATGTATGATTATCCCGGATACACAGTGTCTCATAATGTGCTGATAGACTTGTATGCAGTTATAATGTAATTGGCCCTCAAGCAGTCTCTACAATTGTAGAAGAAAACAATGTTCCCTGTGCAGCCCTCCTCCTTCTAAGTGAATGCAGGTTACGTGCAGCTCAGAGAGCAAGCCTTATTGACCGGCCACTTCCTCCCCCTCAGCCATACACTGACTGACTGACTGACTGCTCAGCTATTCAGCCATTAACTCTGTGTGGCCCGCGCTCCCGTGACGTCACGGTAAACATACATGGCACGGCATGAGCGCAGAGCTGTGGACGTGCAAATCTAGTGGAAGCAAGACTCCCCTCCCCCTCCTCCCCTGTGCTATTTAAATCGATGTTGACAACACGTGGGACACGTCAGGCCTGCCTTGTCCTCAGTTATCTCCTGGGAGAGACAGAGAGGGAAGTGTGTGCAAAAACCGGTTTGTGCAAGTGAGCAGGTTTGCACAACATGAGCGATGACTGACCCTGGGAGGAGAGAGCACACAATAACAATAAACTTCATACACTCATTGCTAGTCTACACTGCAAACCTCACTATATTTCTAGCATTTATTATAGATATTTATGTGGCATTTTATATAGGGCTTCCAGCATTTTATATAGGGTATCCAACATTTTATATAGGGCCTTCTGAATTTTATATAGAGCCTCCAGAATTTTATATAGGGTCTCCAGCATTTTATATAGGGTATCCAGAATTTTATATAGGGTATCCAGCATTTTATATAGGGTATCCAGCATTTTATGTAGGGTCTCCAGCATTTTATATAAGGCCTCCAGCATTTTATATAGGGTATCCAGCATTTTATGTAGGGTCTCCAGCATTTTATATAGGGTATACAGCATTTTATTTAGGGCCTACTGCATTTTATATAGGGTATCCAGCATTTTATATAGGGCATCCAGCATTTTATATAGGGTATCCAGCATTTTATATAGGGCCTACTGCATTTTATATAGGGTATCCAGCATTTTATATAGAGTCTCCAGCATTTTATATAGGGTCTCCAGCATTTTATATAGGGCCTACTGCACTTTATATAGGGTATCCAGCATTTTATATAGAGCCTCCAGAATTTTATATAGGGTCTCCAGCATTTTATATAGGGCCTACAGCATTTTATGTAGGGTCTCCAGCATTTTATATAGGGCCCCCAGCATTTCATATAGGATCTCCAGCATTTTATACAGGGCCTACTGCATTGTATATAGGGTATCCAGCATTTTATATAGAGCCTCCGGAATTTTATATAGGGTCTCCAGCATTTTATATAGGGCCTACAGCATTTTATATAGAGCCTCCAGCATTTTATATAGGGTCTCCAGCATTTTATATAGGGCCTACAGCATTTTATATAGAGCCTCCAGCATTTTATATAGGGCCTACAGCATTTTATGTAGGGTCTCCAGCATTTTATATAGGGCCTCCAGCATTTCATATAGGGTATCCAGCATTTTATATAGGGCCTACTGCATTTTATGTAGGTTCTCCAGCATTTTATATAGGGTATCCAGCATTTTATATAGGGCATCCAGCATTTTATATATGGTATCCAGCATTTTATATAGAGCCTCCAGAATTTTATATAGGGTCTCCAGCATTTTATATAGGGCCTACAGCATTTTATGTAGGGTATCCAACATTTTATATAGGGCCCCCAGCATTTCATATAGGATCTCCGGCATTTTATACAGGGCCTACTCCATTGTATATAGGGTATCCAGCATTTTATATAGAGCCTCCAGAATTTTATATAGGGTCTCCAGCATTTTATATAGGGCCTACAGCATTTTATATAGAGCCTCCAGCATTTTATATAGGGTCTCCAGCATTTTATATAGGGCCTACATCATTTTATGTAGGGTCTCCAGCATTTTATATAGGGCCTCCAGCATTTCATATAGGGTATCCAGCATGTTATATAGGGCATACTGCATTTTATATAGGGCCTACTGCATTTTATGTAGGTTCTCCAGCATTTTATATAAGGCCTCTAGCATTTTATATAGGGTATCCAGCATTTTATATAGGGCCTACTGCATTTTATATAGGGTATCCAGCATTTTATATAGAGTCTCCAGCATTTTATATAGAGTCTTCAGCATTTTATATAGGGTCTCCAGCATTTTATATAGGGCCTACTGCACTTTATATAGGGTATCCAGCATTTTATATAGAGCCTCCAGAATTTTATATAGGGTCTCCATCATTTTATATAGGGCCTCCCGCATTTTATATAGGATATCCAGCATTTTATATAGAGCCTCCAGAATTTTATATAGGGTCTCCAGCATTTTATATAGGGCCTACAGCATTTTATGTAGGGTCTCCAGCATTTTATATAGGGCCTCCAGCATTTCATATAGGATCTCCAGCATTTTATCTAGGGTCTCCAGCATTTTATATAGGGCCTACTGCATTGTATATAGGGTATCCAGCATTTTATATAGAGCCTCCGGAATTTTATATAGGGTCTCCAGCATTTTATATAGGGCCTACAGCATTTTATATAGAGCCTCCAGCATTTTATATAGGGTCTCCAGCATTTTACTTAGGGCCTACAGCATTTTATATAGAGCCTCCAGCATTTAATGTAGGATCTCCAGCATTTTATGTAGGGTCTCCAGCATTTTATATAGGGCCTCCAGCATTTCATATAGGGTATCCAGCATTTTATATAGGTCATACTGCATTTTATATAGGGCCTACTGCATTGTATATAGCGCCTCCAGCATTGTATATAGGGTCTTCAGCATTTTATATAGGGCCTCCAGAATTTTATATAGAGCCTTCAGCATTTTATATAGGGCTTCTAGCATTTTTTATAGGGCCTCCAGCATTTTATATAGAGCCTCCAGCATTTTATATGTCGCCTTCTTACCACCTGTTTTAACCTCTTAAATGCAGCATCATTGCACCACAACCGTAACGTCCTGCAAACGCACCGCTCCAGTGTGAAAGCCCTCGGGCTGGAGTGACAGGAGAGGCACTTTGCAGGCGCTATTTCTAGCATTATAGCGCCTGTAAAGCGCCTCAGTGTGAACATAGCCTCACTGGCCAGATCAGCAGATAAGAAGAAAACGATTGCAGCCACCACATCTAAGGATCGGTAAGCTGCAATGTATTACTTTTTTTTTAGTTTAATACAGATTTAAGGTGTGGTTTTAAGTTTATTGGGTTAGGGCAGTCCATTCATTTGAATGCACTGCCTAATGCACAAAAATGGTGCATGTACCATGGCACTGCATTACATAAACGCATGTTAGCATGCGTTGCCACGTTACTGCATTGCATGAATAGGGCCCTTAGGGGCGTTGAACTCCAAAGAAGCTTTAACTGTTTCTGCCATCGCTATAAGTATTACAATGTGGCAGGATCAGAATGTAAACAAACTGTTTTACATTTTACCAAGCTTCAGTTTTTTTAAATAAAACTGATTCTTTAGGTGAACTAAGGACATCTTGTGCTGGAAAAGAGGTACTGCAGAGTGCAACTACGTATTGAAGGTAAGAATTGCAGCCAGAGCTGATATTTGCACTAAAGTGGTATCAAAGCCAAAAGAAAACAAAAGCCAATAACACACCGTCTGTATTTGAGTGTCTACACTCTGGATGAAGAAGCACATAGTGCACCTTTGGAGTCTGGGGGGGAGAGGAGTGTTAGATGAACTAGCAGTTTTGGATACACTAACAAATTGAAGCTAAACTCCAGCTCACACTTTATAAGTAATTACCACACCATTTTTTTTCTTTCTTTTGGGATAAAGGTTTTACATAAAAGCTGATCATTGTAAGTACTCGCCAGGTCACCAGGTGAAAATAAAATAAGTCTAAAAGAGAAAACTAATCCAGCCACCACATCTTATGCCCTGTACAGACGATTGGTTCATCTGATGAAAACGGTCTGATGGATTTTTTTATCAGATATCCGATGAAGCTGACTTTCATCAGTCTTGCCTACACACCATCAGTTAAAAAAACGATCGTGTCAGATCAGAACGCGGTGACGTAAAACACGGTGACGTGCTGAGAAAAATTAACTTCAATGCTTCCGAGCATGCGTCGACTTGATTCTGAGCATGCGTTAAATTTTTAACCAATGGATTTCCCCACAGACGATCGTTTTTTTCTATCGGTTTTTTAACCATCAGATAATTTTAAAACGGGTTCTAAAAAGGTTTTAAGTTTTTTCACCGATGGGAAAAAAAACTGATGGGGCCCACACACGATCGGTTCGTCTGATGAAAACGGAGACCGTTTTCATCAGACGAACGATCGTGTGTACTCAGCATAAGAGTTGTAAGCTTCAATATAATAAATGTTTGATTTTGGATTTAATACTACTTTGACCACTTAAGCCACAGACCATTTCGCTGGCCAAAGACCAAAGCACTTTTTGAGATTCTGCACTGCGTCGCTTTAACTGACAATTGCGCAGTCGTGCGATGTGGCTCCCAAACAAAATATTTTTGCGCTATAAACAAAAAATAGATCGACAATTTTGAAAAAAATATCCCCAAAAAATCTATAAAAAAACGAAAATTTTACACAGTTTAGGCCGATACGTATTCTTCCACAAAGTTTTGGTAAAAAAATCGCAATAAGTGTATATTGATTGGTTTGCGCAAAAGTTATAGCATCTACAAAATAGGGGATAGTTTTATGGCATTTTTATTATAATTTTTTTTTTTTACTAGTAACAGCGGCAATCTGCCTTTTTTATCATGACTGCGACTTTATGGCGGACACATCGGACACTTTTGACACATTTATGGGACCATTGTCATTTTTACAGCGATCAGTGCTATAAAAATGCACTGATTACTGTAAAAATGACACTGGCAGTGAAGGGGTTAACCACTAGGTGGCGCTGAAGGGGTTAAGTGTGTCCCAAGGAGTGCTTCTAATTGTAGGGGGATGGGCTGTGTGTGACACAACACTGATCACCACTTCCGATTACAGGAAGCTGTGATCAGTGTCCTGTCACTAGGAAGACTGGGGAAATGCTTGTTTACATCAGCATCTCCCCGTTCTTCCTCACCGTGAGACGATCGCGGGTATTCGCGCGGATATCGAGTCCGCGGCACCCGCGGTTGGACTCACGGAGCTCGCAGCTGGCGCGCGTCCACAATGCCGCTTCTTAAAGGGAATGTGTATATATACGTCCATCTGCCTGCCCGTGCCATTCTGCCAACGTATATCATTGTGCAATGGTCGGCAAGCGGTTAAAGACTGTGGGCCTGATCCACAACGAGCGGGCTTAACTTAAATATTCGGATTTAAGTTACACCGCCGCAAAATCTCTACCTAAGTGCCCGATCCACAAAGCACTTACCTAGAAATTTTGAGCGGTGTAACTTAAATCCGTCCGGCGCAAGGCGTTCCTAATCTAATGGGGCGAGTCCCATTTAAATTAGGCGCGTTCCCGCGCCGGACATACTGCGCATGCTCCTGACGTTATTTTCCAGACGTGCTTTGCGTGGTTTTACGTTGCGCCGGGATTTGAGTATCGCGATGGGCGTAGAAAAAAAAAAAAGAGTTGCGGCGGAAAAAAAAAAAAATGTAAAAAAAAAAATGACAGCGACGCGGGATAGAAGGGTATACTTTTACAAGGTGTAAACAGTTTACACCTTGTAAAAGCAGCCCTAATTTTGCGACGTGGATCTCCGTAAGTGCTAATTTGCATACCCGACGCTGGATTTCGACGAGAAATGCCCCCAGCGGCGGCTGCGATACTGCATCCTAAGATCCGACAGTGTAAGTCCCTTACACATGCCAGATCTTCTGCCTATCTATGAGAAACTGATTCTGTGGATCAGTTCCATAGATAGAAACAGGGATATGACGGCGTATCAGTAGATACGCCGGCGTATCCCTTTTGTGGATCAGGCCCTAAGTTCACCTTTTAGGAAAAGATAATACATGCACATTTTTGCTGATAAAAATTGTTTGCATGTATTATTATTTTCTCACGGGAGCCTGCACAGCATTGCATTCATAATCAGTGGATTGTGGGTGCAGTGTCTGGCTCCTGCACATTCTCCCTCCAGCTTTCTACCAATACCTCTGTACAAGATTTCAGTTAAAAAATTGGAGGAGGTGTCAATGAACTATGGGTGTGCTAATCAGCAGGGGAAGAGGCTCAAGGAGTGGGAATTAAAACATGTTCCACCAAGTGTGTAATGTTTAATATGTAATATGTAATATTTAATATGTAAAAATATATAATAGGAAACGGCGCCAATAATAAATACAAAAATAGAATATATATATATGTACTAGTGCAGCTCCAAAATTTGTGACAATTAATAAACATATAATAATTTTCATGAGCGTGAAATGCATTGAGAGTGAGGCTTGGCACACATGATACAGAAGCTCTCCGCCCCCATTGAAACAGCTGAGGTGCATTCTGCTTCTTTCGTATAACAAATCTGTGATGGACCGGCCTCTGCCTTCCCTCAAGCTGCGCTGCTAACCTGCCATATCTGACACGTGCAATAAGCTTTGTAAGTGATTTTATCAAATAAAAGACTGTATTACACTATTATTGCCTTTCTGTGGCTCATTTTGCTGGAGCCACATCCTTGCAGATTGGATAGAAAAGGAGCAAGGAGTGTATTATGCCGCGTACACAAGACTGTTTTTCGCGATAAAATAACTTTTTTTTAATGTCATTAAAAACGATTGTGTGTAGGCTCCAGAGCATTTTTCGTGACGTTAAAAATGGCCATTAAAAATTTAGAACATGCTGCGCCCTTTCACTTTTATTATATGTTCCTAAAAGGTGAACCTATCCTTTAACCTACAGGGGGTTGTAAGAAATGTGATTGTAGGGTTCTATAAGTCACAGGACTGGATGGACAGAAATACTTTAAGCGATGCGATAATTCCCATATATATATTTCAACTAAGTATTTAGCTGGTGGCATTGTGTTTAGCTTTAATGCCTAATGCCGCGTACACACGGTCAGAATTTACGACAACAAATGTTCAATGTGAGCTTTTGGTCGGATATTCTGACAATGTGTAGGCTCCATCGGACATTTGCTGTCGGAATTTCCAACAAGAAAAAGAGAGCTGGTTCTCAATTTTTCCGAGGGCAAACGTTTTTATCGGAAATTCCGATCGTCTGTACGCAATTCCGCTGCACAAAAATTCTACGCATGCTCGGAATCAATTCAACGCATGCTTTGAATCATTGAACTTAATTTTTCTCGGCTCGTCGCAGTGTTGTTGTACGTCAACGCGTTCTAGACGTTCGGAATTTCCGACATTTGTGTGACCGTGTGTATGCAAGACAAGTTTGAATCAAAATTCGTAAAAAAAATCCACGGTTTTGAATTTCCGATCGTGTGTATGCAGCATTAGTGGGCAAAAATGATTGGGACAAGAATAAAAACTGCTGGGGTCAGAATGAGAGTCTTCTCTATTTATTAACATTCAACAACACAATGTTTCACGCGTGCTATCGCCCCCCCCCCCCCCCCCGTTTACCCTAGGTCTGGTTTCATTGCTGACAATCTATTTGTTTACATTAGACAAGCCTTTGGCCACCGCGGGGGTTCTTGTCTGGTCCCGCCCGCTGTACCCCATCGGCGGACCCTTTTTAGGTGAGCAATTCAACCTGTGTTTTTTCCCCTTGTTCGTTTGCACTGCTGTTTTTTAACCTATCATTGATGTATCGTTTAATTATTCCTAGATCTTCTCCTGATGAAGCGGAAATAATCCGCGAAACAAGTTGAGATACTGTCACAACCCTCAACTCATCGCAATGTTTTTCCCTTTCCGGGGACCTCTGTTATGGTGCCGTTGTTTGGATGTCACAATTTTAATTTTGTAATTGTTTTGTTTGTACTTTGAAATAAAAATGTATCATTTTATTTATTTATTTTATTATCTTATTCTGTAACTCTACACCGGTACCGCGATAGTCCTAACCTCTTGCCCCCTCTTGGCTCTTTGGTTCGGGGACCCTAGACCCAAGTACCCTATATCTTGTTACAGAAATATGCTGCCTGGCCTATTGCCTTTGCATCTCCTAGGCTTTGCTTTCTAGTTTTGGTGTGAATTTTGCACCCTTCCTAAATATCTTGTTTATGCTTCCATGTATGTCGTCCTGAAAGATGACTTCAGTTAGTGACCATTTCCCTAATTTTTGAAAAATCGTCCAATATAGTACTCATTTCCCACCTTATGGAAAGTAATTTTAATGCAAGGGGATATATTCTTTTTGCCTGTTTCTGTTTTCTTTTTTACAGGCTGAAGCAATTATGATGAGGTTTCCTATTTAAAGTGTTCTGGGAGTTGTGTTTTCTTGTCTGGTGGGAGGGGCCATGTATGCTGTCCTATCTTTTTGGTAAAAGAGTTACCAGAACTGTGGCTTTACCTAATGCCCTGCAGTGAAATAAATAAAATCCTGCAGCACATGGTGTGACCTACAATACAATACAAGACAAGGCTTTTTGTCTTTCCTATGCATTTTCACTCAGTGTTCATATCAAACAGCTAGATTTGGATAAGCACTGTCTCTCTCCCTGACAGGTTGTTCTCAAATCTTTTCTTTCTTCTTAGAACAACACAGCAGTTATGTTCAAGGTGGTCTAGGGACTTGTTGCCCAGGAGGTGTAGTTTTCTGTGCCCTCTCAAAGAATAAAGCCAAAGTTTATTTTCCAACCTCTTCCAAGCTAGATGGGTCTGTTCATCACAGTTGGTTTTAAAATAAACAAAATCAATTTTGTTTTGCTTGCTGTATGCATAGCCCTTCCATGTGCACCTTGCTTTTAAGGGCAGTTTTCATTTTTAGAGTGGTCGCCATATTGCTTGTGACTTTTACGTTTAGCTTTGCTTAAAGACAACAGCAGCAACGCCATTCCTACAGATTTTTTTATTTTCTTTACCAAGGGTAATGGGCCAGTATCAACTGGTAGAATTAGCATCAACAGATCTAAAAGGTATATGAACATTTAAAGAGGATGTAAACTCTCAAATATACCCAGTGAAGTGAAAAGTCTCAGATGATACACAGAAATGAAAAACAATCTTCTTACATAAGTTTTAGATGTATATCTGCTGTTTTCAACTTGTTATATTCTTTAGAAAGTGCACATCATGTTAGAGATTTTCTCTTCCTATTCAGCACTGATAGTGGATTCTTGGCATACAACCAAGACAGCTGATTGGAGGGAAGGCACACATTCCCACTCCACATAGGTAGAGGAAGGAAGGAATGTGCAGAGCTGTGCTGGGAATAGTTTAGCTCTCTGCTAATCTATTTATAGCAACCTCCCACAACACAAATTTCAGGCTGGTTTTATCTCGATTGATGGAGAACTTGTCAGAAGTTATCATGCTGATAACAGAAGAACGGAGCAGCAGAAAGACACAGGACTCTGGAGAGAGATGAGAAAACACTAGAGATCGATGTGCCCAGGTCAAATTCAATGAATCAGGATTACATCCACTTTATTACAACTAAAGCCCTCGGCAGTGGTACAACAGCTTAGTTTAGTTGCACAACAGTTTGGTGGCACAACAATAGAATAGTTTGGGAACTTCTCTTTTTCACAGTACCACACTATATTGTCTTAAAAGTTTAATAAAATCTCACAACAAAGTGTGCAAAACACATAAAAAACACAACCCCATATTCCCCTGAACCACCTCCTTGGTAGAAACTGGCTAGCAACAGGACAGTGTATGAGTGACAATATGAGTGACAATAGCCATAAATATCATTCAGTGGCTGGACAGTATGTAAACAGCTTGATTAACCACTTCAAGCCCGGAAAATTTGGCTGCTCAACGACCAGGTCATTTTTGCGATACGGCACTGCGTCATTTTAACTGACAACTGCCATGTGACGTTGTACCCAAACAAAATTGACGTCCTTTTTTTCTCACAAATATAGCTTTCTTTCCCCCTCACCTTCCAGGACAGCTACTTGAGAGATGATTGACTCCTCCCTCTACAGGAAACACAAATCAGATACAATTTAAAAGGCCCCTCCCTTTCCTCTGACCCTCAGTTGTTTTGTGTTTCCAGACCCTCCAGGAGCACCGGCACATTTTTTGTTTTTCTTGGGTCTGGAAACTGTGTTTGGTGGACCCCTCTTCTCTGGTGTCATCCAGGACTAGTTGTGGATTAGGATTTGTGCACTAGCACTTGTGAAATTAGATTGTTCTTCCACAACCAGCACATCACCTAAAAAATTATTAAGAAGCATGTATTATAAATATGCAGGCCTACATAAATTGCCCGAAGCTGTGGTGACAGACACTGACCTGTTGTGTTGACAATTCCAACCACTTCCTCCACCTTTCCTTCCTCCACATCCTCAGATTGGGGTGTCCTCTGTTCCTCTTCTTCATCAGTTGTTTCCTGGTGTCCTCAGATGTCCAGAGTCTTGTCTCCCCTATGAGAATGAAACAAAAGGTATACTTAGCACACAGATATTTGAGGCCAGAAATAAGAATATGAAACGTTGCTTGGAAGTGTGGTACAATTGTGTGTTTTGGCAGAGTTCCAAGCTGAAGACATGATTTTTCCATTACCAAAGCTGAAATACTTACCTTTTTTGGCCAAGTTTCACACATGGAGACACTCCAAGCATCCACTGTAGTACCTGTGTGGGACACCCTAAAAGGGTTGTTCTGGTGTCCCACACTAGTGCTCCTGAGTCCAGATGTGTAAACAGCTGCTGAGTGTCCTCTCCTTACACTGAATCAAGCTTGCATTTCATTCTAGTTCCAAACACATCTAGACAATAATGTAATAAACGTCTTTTTATACAAATAGGCATAACCAAATGTAGTTAACCTGTATCTGCCCAAAAAATCATATTTAGTGGACAAACAATGTTTACTATGATCGATTACTGTGCCCACTAACATGAAAGTTGCCATTTTAAACTGTCCAACAGTAAAGAAAAGCACATGGAGCAACATGCATGTAATAATAGGAACACAGGACAAATACTTACTTTTTAGAAGAATTTTCTTGATCCTTTTGTACTGATCATGCTCCCTTAATTTCAGGTCTGACCACCGTTTCCTCAGTTGCTCCTTGGATCGTCGTACCCCAAAATTCCTGTGCAGACTTCTCAACACTTTAGACATGATCTTGGCCTTTCTCACATTAGGTTTGGTGTATGGTCCATGCTTCCCATCATCAGTCCTCCTCAAGATGTCCACCATCTCCACCATCTCTACAAAGGACATAGTTGAGGCCTTATATCTCCCCCTGGATTGAAGCATTTCTGGCTCCGGGCTTTCCTCCCTGTTAGTGCTATTATTATACACCTGCTGTGTCTCTGCCATGTCTCTCCCACTGCGCGCCGAAAGAGAAGGGGCGGGGAATATACTAAAAAGAACGTCAGGGGTGGGCGGAGTATCATGCATGTGCAGTGTATATAAAGCTACCACGCATGTGTCATACCTACTACATTCTGTGTGCGGAGGAAAAGGGAGCAGAAGCACCAATCGTCCTAACGAAGGTACAATTTTAACTTGGGGAATCAGTGGCCTATACTGCTTCTAGATTGAGGCCTATATTGGAAAAGGATTAGGAGAGTTTAGGCTGACATTAGTGTTTTTGTCTTGTGTTTTGTCTTGCAGTAAATATAGATCCCTTTAAAGAGCCTGAATTCATGGGCAGGTTCATAGACTGGTGCAGGTAGCTGAATAACTTATAGGAGGTAACAAACCCCTTATATTATAATAGAGCAGCTAGTAGGGCAACGCTGGAGAAACTGCTGGTATTAGTGAAGACTCGGATCCCCGAGGCAGACATCGCTTTTCTGGAAAACAAAATTGGTACCTTGAGGAGCATGTATAAGAAGGAGCATAGTAAGATTCAGAAATCCCTCAAACCAGGAGCAACAGCAGTGGATGTGTATGTACCCAGTCTGTGGTACTTCAACAGACTGCGGTTTCTAGTCGACCAGCTTAAAGCCAGGGAATCACTTTCTACACTTCCCTGCAGCCTTCCCTCCACCCCAGCTGAGGCTTCCGAGGACCAACCTGGGCCTTACATCCTGGAAGAAGTGGATGATCTCAGCTGGAGCCAGGTATAGTATTTTTTTAACATGTTTATTGTCCTAAAATGATTGTTGTTAACTAGATGTTATTATCAAGAACAAATTAATGATTTAAAAAAAGTGTCTGACATATCAATAGACATTAGTGGGCAAAAATGATTGGGACAAGAATGAAAACTGCTGGGGTCAGAATGAGAGTCTTTTCTATTTATTAACATTCAATTTGCAACAGCCATGAGCTGAACATTGTGTGTGATTGATGAGCCAAAAACTAAAACTATGTCCCTTTTTTTTATACACAGGAAGATCTAAGCCAGGATGAGGGTCTGTAGAGTGGCAAGCAGGAGGTGGGGGGTCAGTGTCAGCCAGGAGGTGGCCGGGCCCAGTGGCCTCACCCAATCCCAGGTGCCTGCCTTCTGCCTTACAACAAAAAGGCCCAGGAAGGGGAGGAACTTGGATGAGGCAGCACTGGGCCTCATTAGGGAGGCTAGTGAGGCCCTCAGAACCCCCCCCCCCCCCCGATGCTGAAGAGGCCTATGGCTACTAGATTGCAGAAATTGGAGGAGGGCCAACGCCTCATCTGTGAGGGAATTTTTGCTCAGGCCCTTCAGGAGGGGTTGATGGGCCAGCTGACTGAGAACAGCCATATATGTGAGCTTGACCATCCTCCTCCTCCTTCTCCTCCTGCCACAAGTCCACCTCCAGAGCCACAGCCTCCAAGGAGGCGCACAGTGAAGGCTGCAGGAAAGCGTGGAGGGAACACTGCAGGGAAGGCTGCAAGTAAGACAAGAAAGTGATGACCTAGCTTCAGTCTGGTCTGACTGAAGATGCAGGCTGTTGTAGTACCACAGACTGGGGACATATATGTCATCTGCTGCTGTTCCTGATCTCTGGGAGTTCTGGACCAGATTGTGCTCCCTATTATATGGACTTCTCAAGCTACTAATTTTCTTTTCCACAGAGTTGATGTCTGCCCTTGGGTCCAAAGGCTTTGCAAATTCCAGCAGTTTCTCCAGCATTGCCTTCCTCTTTTTCTTTTGTTATGAGCCAGAATAAATGAATATTTTTTTTAATTAAAAAACTTGCATTTTTCTTAAAAAGGACAGTTTGTTTGGGACTAGGCAGGTACATTTCAAAAATACAATGTCAAATTAACAAGAGACACCAACTTCCTTGAGGTAAAAAATACTAGATATTAATGTTGTTGTGGTAACTTGACAAAAATAAAAAATAAATTAATATGGAGATCACTAGAAAATATTTTCTAAATAACAATAAAAAAAGGAGATCTTGATAAAAAAAAAAAAAGATGATTATAAAAAACACAACTTTATTATGGAGATCTGGCTTTAAAAAAACTAAAAATTATTCATAAGATCACGAGAAAAAATAAAGAAATAAATTTGTCTGAACTTTGTGTGAATATCAGCAGCAAAACAACTTTATTATTCTAGCATTATAAAGAACAAAAGAATGTGCTGCATTAAAAGATCTCAGAATTTTCAGTGTGACGAATGTGCTATCTCCATTACGAACGCTAGTTTTACCAGACCGAGCACTCCCATCTCGTACTTGATTCTGAGCATGCATGGTTTTTAGTGTGTCGGAATTCCATACAGACGAACAGATTTTCTGTCTGAAAAATTGAGAACCTGCTCTCTAAGTCCGTCAGAATTTCTGACGGAAAAAGTCAGATGGGGCATATACACGGTTGGAATATCCGATGAAAAGCTCTTATCAGACTTATTCCATCGGAAATTCTGACCGTGTGTACGTGGCATTAGTTCTGGAAACATGCTCGTAATCCAAAGCACTCGTATATCAAAGCAAATTTCCCCATAAGACATAATGGAAGCTCAGGTGATTTGTTCCGCAACCATTTATTATTAAAGGGGTTGTAAAGATTTGCATTTCTTTACCTTAATGCATCCTATGCATTAAGGTGGAAAAATATCCGCTGCTTACAAGCCCCCCAGCCCCCCGTTTACTTACCTGAGCCGAAAGTCCCCCATTGTGAACGTGCTGTGCTGGCTTCTCGGGCCGGGCTTCTCGGCTCATTTATTGGATGATTGATAGCAGCACAGCCATTGGCTCCCACTGCTGTCAATCAAATCAATGACGCGGTGCATCGGGGGGCAGGGCCGAGTGATACAATTAGCGGTATCATGGGAGCGTGCCCGAAACAAACTAACCTCCTTGGGAGATCACTTTCCAGAACGGGGGTTAGCTCTTGCAAGGAGGAGCCGAGACAGTCGCCGAGGGACCCCAGAAGGCGAGGATCAGGGCCACTCTGTGCAAAACGATCTGCACAGTGGAGGTAAGTATGACATATTTGTTATTTTAAAAAAAAAAAACCTTTACTAACCCTTTAAGTCCTTCTGTTTATAGTACATATAAAAAGATTACAGCAATGTAATAGGTTGTGTAACCATAAAATGTCCATCCACAAATGGCAGCCTCCACAAGGGGATTAGAAGCAAAATCCATCAGGATCTACAGAGTAGAGAAGAGAGGTGCTTCTAAGTGTAGCAATATGTTACATTTAATGAAGGTACAACATTTAGATACTCACACGATTGATTAAAAGAGGCATATCTAAGTATGCAGTCATCTGGGGTAAAGCTGTTCACATAGACCAAGGGTAAACTAAAAGATCTTTTTCAATGATTTTAAAACTTTATTCCCATCCTTTTATATAGGGGAGAACTAAACTTGAATTTAAACTTACCACATTACAAAGGCCTAA
This sequence comes from Rana temporaria, assembly GCF_905171775.1. NCBI lineage: Eukaryota > Metazoa > Chordata > Amphibia > Anura > Ranidae > Rana > Rana temporaria. Next base: position 301,719,393 of record NC_053492.1, read on the forward strand.
AGAAGATGCCAGAATGGCCCTACCAAATATGTTTTTGTATTACTTGGCAGGACAACTGAAACACCTAATCACATAGGTCCTTCCCGATGTTCCTCATAACTCAGAGCCACACTTGGCACATGTTCTGGAGACAAGACAATGATGTATACTTGTGGAGGCTCCAAAGTTATTATTTTTGATACCAAAATTAATCCTACTACTGGACTTAAGGTGGAGGTGTCTTTCCAATGTGGGCAAAAAATATGGTCAGCAGCCAGTATGGAGTTAATAGCATTCACCATGGAAGTAGTGTTCCAGACCTTCTCGGAAGCCTGGTGATCATGGAAGTGCTGGGAAGGGTGTTGTTATAATTAAAGAAAATTGAGGAACTGTAACATACATTGCTTGCAGTTTGGCTATGTCCTTCTGATCCCATTCAGGTCATAAAAAAAAGGCTTTGCATCATGTGCTCCATTCCTTTGGATTTATGACATAGCAGACATATCTAATTGAAGAACTACTGGCTTGCTTATGTTGATTGGAAGAAATGAACAGAAAGGCAGCTCTCAATTGCAGAATGTTGAATAGTTCCCTCTGGGTTAAAGGTCTCCCTGGCTATGAACACACATGTCTGCACAATAAGCATCTAATTTTTTTTTTTACTTTTTTTTATCATTGTCCAGATACATCTCAATACAGAAATTGGTCAAAGGTTAATATTTGATTAAACAAAGGTGACCCAATGGTTTGAGAGAGTTAAACTACATTTATTTTGCCAGATATGTTGAAAGGTAAGGATGCTTAAAGGGGTTGTAAAGGTTTGTTTTTTATTTTCTAAATAGGTTCCTTTAAGCTAGTGCATTTTTGGTTCACTTACCCTTTCCTTTGATTTCCCTTCTAAATGTTTTTTTTTCTTTGTCTGAATTTCTCACTTCCTGTTCCTCCTCAGTAAGCTGTTCTGGCTGACTAACCCCCAGCCAGAACAGCTCTGATGATAGGGGAAAGCTTACTGAGGAGAAACAGGAAGTGAGAAATTCAGACAAAGAAAAAAAACATTTAGAAGGGAAATCAAAGGAAAAGGTAAGTGAACCAACAATACACTAGCTTAAAGGAACCTATTTAGAAAGTAAAACAAAAATGAACCCCTACAACCCCTTTAAGTCTGTTTGTAATATCTGGGCATTAAACTGTCAAAAAATCATTGGACAACCACATTTTTATGGGTAAGTTACATGAAGTGCTGATTTTGTTACATTCCTCCTATAAAAAGAAACCTACAGGGATTTTCCCTTTCCTGGGTGTGGTTTTTCCAGACTTGTTCTCTACTCATTATCAATTAGCTTCATAAAATGTAATGGAAGAGGAATATTTCTTTAGATGAGGATAATATTTATGGTGCTGTGGTATTTTTTTTTTACACTGAATTTATTATTTTATTGTTAACAAATGGTCTATTAAAACAAAACCTGATTCAATCAATATAGAGAGGCATTGTCTACCTTATGTAAGGGTTTCTTTTCCAGGGTCTTGATCAATATATTACTGACAGATTCTCCTTAACATGGAACTTCACTCTCTCAATCAACATCGACTATACTGCTAGCATTGGTAAATCGATCGGAAAGTATATCATATTTACTTGTTTTAAACTTTTTATTATGTTTCTTTAGTTACTTCAGGGTTTCCATGCCTAGGCAAATGATGTCATACATCCCAGCAGTCTTCAGGAGGGGGGAGGAGTGTCTTTCTCAGCTAACCAGCCCCTTTTGCCAGATGGATTCCAGGAAGTAAATGCAACATGAATCATGTGCCCTTACTCAAGATGGCTATGCACAGAAATGCTAGGTTGTGTTTTTGTAAGTGATTTCCCAGCAAAATAAAACATGGAGACATGGGTGGATGGGGGAGTTTGCTTTGAATATTAAAAATGAATTAAATAGCATTGTTGGTTTGTGGTGCACAAATACAGTGTAGTTCTGCTTTAATAAATACTACCAATTTTTATATTGTGACCTGTAATCCTTTACTGCCATTGGCCTGCTCATTGATATACAGTAACTTAATGGCTGCCAGATTCCTTGTCTTTCGTAAATGGAAAGCAAGCAAGATTTACAAACAATTTTGTCAGGAAGTGATCTATTTGTTTGTGTCTTGAGTAGGGTTGAGCGTACCGGACTTTTGGATTTTTGGTACCCGGACCCGAAAAATTTACTGTAAGTTCGGGTTAGAGTTCGGTGTTCGGCAATGTAATGGCGCGCTGCAGGGCAGCCAATCAACATTTGTTTAACTCGTGCGACCTAGAAGCCATCACAGCCATGCCTACTGATGGCATGGCTGTGATTGGCCAGTGCAGCATGTGACCCAGCCTCTATATAAGTTAGAGGCACATAGCACAGCACGTCACTCTGCTTTAGATAGGGTAGGGAAAGGCTGGCGCTGCTGCTGCTCTGAGGGAGAGAATTAGGAGTCAGACTCAGTCCTGCTTCAGAAATCAAATTACTCAGCGATCTACATTGCACAGCAAGTCACTCTTCTTTAGATACTTTAGGGAAAGGTTCCTGGTGTTGGTTTTAGGGAGAGAAATAGATAGGAGTCAGTCCTGCTTCAGAAATCAAATTACTCAGCGATCTACATAGCACAGCAAGTCACTCTGCTTTAGATACTTTAGGGAAAGGTTCCTGGTGTTGGTTTTAGGGAGAGAAATAGATAGGAGTCAGTCCTGCTTCAGAAATCAAATTACACCAGCACTGCATATGTTACTGTGAGATACACCCTTTAGATACTTTTCTTCTACTGTGCTATTCAAAAAACATCCATTTAGGGCAACAAAAATTTTTTTTTGCAGTGTTTCCACCATATCTGTATGTGTGAGATACACCCTTTAGATACTGTTCTTCTATTGTGCTATTCAAAAAACATCCATTTAGGGCAAAACTAAATTTTTTTTGCAGTGTTTCCACCATTTCTGTACGTGTGAGATACACCTTTAGATACTGTTCTTCTATTGTGCTATTCAAAAAACACCCATTTAGGGAAAAAAATAATAATTTTGCAGTGTTTCCACCATATCTTTACGTGTGACATACACCCTTTAGATACCGTTCTTCTATTGTGCTATTCAAAAAACATCCTTGCTAGTGCCATGGCCCCTTGATAACATTTCCCAAGTTGTGGGGACCCCAACAATAAAATTATTTTCGAAGTGTGGGCTGTTAGCACCCAAGGCAAGACAAGTAATTTGCACCCCCAACCCACAGACATTTAGCGCTCCCTGAGTCCCTTCCACTTTGAACAGTATTACAACCTCCTATGGTACATTTTAGGATGTACCACTCTTTCTTCTCCTTTCTTTCCCTTTTATCTCATTATCACAATTTCTTCTTTTTTTCCCCCATCCCTCGCTCTAGCCGTCTTTCTTGTTCTTTCTCTTATTCTCTCCCTTTTTCTTTTCTTCCACCCCCTATTTTCCTCTCCCTTCCATGTATTCTCTATTTTTATTCCTTCTCTTACTCCTTGGAGGGGGGGGGGGATGAGTGGCAGTGGTGGCGGGAGTTCTGGTCAGCCAACTTAGGTGCTTTTGATCAAGGTCATCTGCTGATCTGAGAACTGTAGTGGGGACTTTTAATGGCAACTTTAATCACACGTAGTGTTACTCACTGTGTCTCCGACTTTGTGGTGTCTCGTAGCAGTGACACCTATGCTGAAGTCAGGAGATAGGGTCTCCTCCAGCCCCTCCCATCTCACAATCCTCACCAGTCAGCGGACATCTAGTCTCTGCCCCCCAGTCATGCCATGAACTGAATGGGTGGCTGCGAAGAGGCTGAGTGGGTGGCCTTGGGCTCCAGGAACAGCCCAGCTGGGTGGCCACAGGTTCCAGGGACAGCCCAGCTGGGTGGCCACAGTTTCCAGGAACAGCCCAGCTGGGTGGCCACAGGTTCCAGGGACAGCCCCGCTGGGCTGCCGCAAAAAGGCTGGGAGAGTGGTGCAGGCTTCAGGAACAGCCCAGGATTTCGTGACCCCTGGCAAATCATCATTTGACCCCCGAGGGGGTCCCGACCCCCAGGTTGAGAACCACTGCTTTAGATACCGTTCTTCTATTGTGCTATTCAAAAAACATCCATTTAGGGCAAAAAATATATAATTTTTCAGTGTTTCCACCATATCTGTACGTGTGAGATACACCCTTTAGATACTGTTCTTCTATTGTGCTATTCAAAAAACAACTATTTAGGGCAAAAAATTATATTTTGTCGTTTTTGCTCCATATCTGTACGTACGTGAGAGATACACACTTTAGATACTGTTCTTCTATTGTGCTATTCAAAAAACACCCATTTAGGGCACTTTTTTTTATTTTGCAGTGTTTGCTCCATATCTGTACGTGTGAGATACACACTTTAGATAATGTTCTTCTATTGTGCTATTCAAAAAACACCCATTTAGGGCCAAAAAATATATTTTGCAGTGTTTCCTCCATATCTGTAAGTGTGAGATACACACTTTAGATACTGTACTCATATTGTGCTATTCAAAAAACACCCATTTAGGGCAAAAAATAAATAAAAATTTGCAATGTTTCCACCATATCTGTACGTGTGAGATACACCCTTTAGATACTGTTCTTCTATTGTGCTATTTAAAAAACACCCATTTAGGGCAAAAAAAATGTTTGCAGTGTTTCCACCACACAGTATCTGTACGTGTGAGATACACCCTTTAGATACTGTTCTTCTATTGTGCAATTCAAAAAACACCCATTTAGGGCCAAAAAGATTTTTTGCCCTAAATGGGTGTTTTTTGAATAGCACAATAGAAGAACAGTATCTAAAGGGTGTATCTCACACGTACAGATACTGTGTGGTGGAAACACTGCAAAAAAATGTATTTTGCAGTGTTTCCTCCATATCTGTACGTGTGAGATACACACTTTAGATACTGTTCTATTGTGCTATTCATAAAACACCCATTTAGGGCAAAAAAATATATTTTGCAGTGTTTGCTCCATATCTGTACGTGTGAGATACACACTTTAGATACTGTTCTTCTATTGTGCTATTCAAAAAACACCCATTTAGGGCAAAACAATATATTTTGCAGTGTTTCCTGCATATCTGTACGTGTGAGATACACACTTTAGATACTGTTCTTCTATTGTGCTATTCAAAAAATACCCATTTAGGGCAAAAAAAATATTTTGCAGTGTTTCCTGCATATCTGTACGTGTGAGATACACACTTTAGATACTGTTCTTCTATTGTGCTATTCAATTTTTTTTTATTTAGGGGAAATAATATTTTTTTTTGTGCGTTTCCTGCATATCTGTATGTGTGAGATACACCCTTTAGATACTGTTCTTCTATTGTGCTATTCAAAAAACACCCATTTAGGGCAAAAAAATTTATTTTGTAGTTTTTGCTCCATATCTGTACGTACGTGAGAGATACACACTTTAGGTACTGTTCTTCTATTGTGCTATTCAAAAAACACCCATTTAGGGCACTTTTTTTTATTTTGCAGTGTTTGCTCCATATCTGTACGTGTGAGATACACACTTTAGATAATGTTCTTCTATTGTGCTATTCAAAAAACACCCATTTAGGGCCAAAAAATATATTTTGCAGTGTTTCCTCCATATCTGTAAGTGTGAGATACACACTTTAGATACTGTACTCATATTGTGCTATTCAAAAAACACCCATTTAGGGCAAAAAATAAATAAAAATTTGCAATGTTTCCACCATATCTGTACGTGTGAGATACACCCTTTAGATACTGTTCTTCTATTGTGCTATTTAAAAAACACCCATTTAGGGCAAAAAAAATGTTTGCAGTGTTTCCACCACACAGTATCTGTACGTGTGAGATACACCCTTTAGATACTGTTCTTCTATTGTGCTATTCAAAAAACACCCATTTAGGGCCAAAAAATATATTTTGCAGTGTTTGCTCCATATCTGTACGTGTGAGATACACACTTTAGATACTGTTCTTCTATTGTGCTATTCAAAAAACACCCATTTAGGGCAAAACAATATATTTTGCAGTGTTTCCTGCATATCTGTACGTGTGAGATACACACTTTAGATACTGTTCTTCTATTGTGCTATTCAAAAAATACCCATTTAGGGCAAAAAAAAATATTTTGCAGTGTTTCCTGCATATCTGTACGTGTGAGATACACACTTTAGATACTGTTCTTCTATTGTGCTATTCAATTTTTTTTTATTTAGGGGAAATAATTTTTTTTTTTGTGCGTTTCCTGCATATCTGTATGTGTGAGATACACCCTTTAGATACTGTTCTTCTATTGTGCTATTCAAAAAACACCCATTTAGGGCAAGATCCTACATTTGAGAAATATGAGGAGAACGTCAAATAAGGGAAGTGGCCCCGGTCATGGTGCTTCTGGTGGAGCTTCTGTTGCAGGGAGAGGACGTGGTCGATCTGTGCCAGCTACACGCACAAGTGAAACACCTTCCTCAGGTGCGAGTAGGTGACAGAGCCTGCAGCGGTATTTGGTCGGGCCTAATCTGGCTCTACGAATGTTGAGGCCAGGAGCAGTACAGGCGATAGTAGATTGGGTTGCTGACAGTGCCTCCAGTTCCTTCACATTGTCTCCCAACCAGTCTTGTGCTGAAAGATCAGAGTTGGCACCTGCAGCCGATGTCCATCAGTCTTTCACCTCACCCCCTTGCAAATCAGCCAATCAGTCTGAGCCCCAAATCATGCAGCAGTCTCTTCTGCAGTGTTGTAACTAACGGCGTTTAAATAAACGCTGTTAGGTAACGATGGGCCTCCTGAGGGTAACGAGTAATCTATCAGATTACTTTTTCCCTCTCGGCAACGCCGTTCCCATTAGTGGGCGGCGTTACCGCAATTACATCTACCGCCACTAGATGGCAGCAGAGTAATTGCCGGGTCTGGGCCCCCGCATCATGCATGACGTCAGGCCTCGGGGCGGCAGTTCGTGCAGGGGCGGTGCCGCGGCCAGGGGGGTGAAAATATACTGTCATTCCGGGTGTCCTGACGAAAAAAGTCCCCCTCTTGCCCCCAGTGGGGCTCCGATCCCCCCAGAGCCACATTGTTCCTATCTCCGGCCGTACCATGTGCGGAGGAGGAGGGGGGAGCTCTTCCACCTGCTCTGTGAGAAGCCTCGTAGTAGGCACTGATGGCGCGCCACCCCCCCTCCAGAGTGCAATATTCCAGTGTACGATCCTCATTCCTGTGTGATCCCCACACATCGCAGAAGTGGACCAGCCAGGCACACGGGCGCCCCTCTGGATGGGAGTCCTGGGACATGGCTGCTGTCACCGTACTGGGCTGCATGGCTCTGATCTGTGCTGCAGGTAAGAGGGGGGCTACAACTTTTTCTTTTGTCCTAAATGTTGGCACCGGGGGGGGGGGGATCAGACAAAGAGCTGGGTGCTGAGTTTGGGCACAGGGGGTCTGTACCTGCCACTGCCCTCTCTATGGGGAGCTGTGTGATCTGCATTGAGTCTGCATGTAGGGTGGGCACAGTGTACAGTCTATATAGGATGGGTATGGTGGGCACATTCCATATAGGATGGGTATGGTGGGCTGACTGTCAGTTCTACATGGAGGACCCTGAGGATGGGATACTCCTCACCCACTGTTATATACTCCTCACCCGCTACTATATACTCCTCACCCACTGGCAGTGGGTGAGGAGTATATAGTAGCGGGTGAGGAGTATATAGTAGCGGGTGAGGAGTATATAGAAGTGGGTGAGGAGTATATAGCAGTGGGTGAGGAGTATATAGCAGTGGGTGAGGAGTATATAGCAGTGGGTGAGGAGTATACAGTAGAGGGTGAGGAGTATACAGTAGAGGGTGAGGAGTATACAGTAGAGGGTGAGGAGTATACAGAAGAGGGTGAGGACTGGAGTATATAGTAGAGGGTGAGGAGTATATAGCAGTGGGCCACTGCTATATACTCCTCACCCTCTACTATATACTCCTCACCCTCTACTATATACTATATACTCCTCACCCTCTACTGTATACTCCTCACCCTCTTATATACTATATACTCCTCACCCTCTACTATATACTCCTCACCCTCTGCTATATACTCCTCACCCTCTACTATATAATTGCATTGGAGATTATTAAAAAAAAAGTCAGTTACTTTGCTGAGTAACTAATTACTTTTTCAATGAAGTAACTGAGTCACTAACTCAATTACTTTTTCGGAGAAGTAATTTGTAACTGTAACTAATTACTTTTTTAAAGTAAGATGAGCAACACTGCTCTTCTGGTTTTTGATGACTCTGTTAGCAGGGTTTCCCAGGGCCTGCCCCAGAAGTGGAAGAGATTGAGTGCACCGATGCCCAACCACTTATGTTTCAAGATAAGTACATGGGGGGACCATCACAGCATGTCTCGGATGATGAAGAAACACAGTTGCCAACTGCTGCTGCTTTCGCAATTGTGCAGACCGACAAGGAGGGCAGGGGTGAAGACTGGGTGGAAGATGATGTGGAGGGCGATGAGGTCCTCGACCCCACATGGAATCAACGTCATGCAGGTGACCTGTGTAGTTCGGAGGAAGAGGTGGTGGTCGCAGCCACCAGCGCAGCAGAAGAGGGTGCAAAAGCGGAGCGTCCGTCCCCTAGACAGTACGCCTGCTACTGCCCAACGCAGCAAGGGACCGAGCACACCAAAGACAGGTCCAAGGAGTTCCCTAGCATGGCAGTTCTTCACACAATGTGCTGATGACAAGACACGAGTGGTTTGCACGCTGTGCAATCAGAGCCTGAAGCGAGTCATAAACGTTCTCAACCTGAGCACACCCTGCATGACCAGGCATCTAAGTGCAAAGCACAAGCTGCAGTGGAGTAGACACCTCAAAAACCAAGAAAGGTCTCTGGCTCCTCCTGCTTCCTCTTCTGCTTCAGTCTCAGCCTCTTCATCCACCTCTGTAGTGACAGTGGCACCTGCCACCCCGCAAACAGAGGATCTGCCAGCAACACTACCACCTGGGTCATCAACCATCTCCACAATGTCCCATGGAAGCGTTCAGCTCTCTATCTCCCAAACACTGGAGCGGAAGAGGAAGTACCCCCCTACTTACCCGCGATCCCTGGCCCTGAATGCCAGCATTTCAAAATTCCTGGCCTTTGAAATGCTGTCATTCCGTCTGGTGGAGACGCAGAGTTTTAAAAGCCTGATGGCATTGGCTGTCCCACAGTACGTCGTGCCCAATCGCCACTAGTTTTCCAGGCGAGCCATCCCTTCCCTGCACAACCAAGTGGGGGACAAAATCAGGTGTGCACTGCGCAACGCCATCTGTGGCAAGGTCCACCTAACTACGGATATGTGGACCAGTAAGCACGGTCAGGGACGTTATATCTCCCTAACAGCACACTGGGTAAATGCAGTGGCGGCTAGGCCTGAGGCGGATAGCAGTTTGGCGCATGTCCTTCCACTACCGAGGATTGCAGGGCGCTTCAGTTTGCCTCCTGTTGCTAACTCCTCCTACTCCGCTTCCTCATCCTCTACCGCTTCCTCATCCGGTCAGCGTAACACATTCACCACCAACTTCAGCACAGCCATGGGTAAACGACAGCAGGCAGTTTTAAAACTTTCCTGTTTTGGGGAGGGACATGGAACAACAGACCGATGAGTGGTTGGTGGCAGTGAGCCTCAAGCCGAGCCTGGTGGTGTGCGATAATGCGCGAAATCTCATAGCAGCTCTGGGCCTAGCCGGTTTGACGCGCATCCCTTGCCTGGCGCATGTGCTGAATTTGGTGGTGCAGAGGTTCCTTAAAAATTACCCCGATATGCCACAGCTGCTGCAGAAAGTGCGGGCCGTCTGTGCGCACTTTCAGCGTTCTCACCCTGCTGCTGCTCGCCTGTCAGCGCTGCAGCGTAACTTCGGCCTTCCCGCTCACCGCCTCATATGTGACGTGCCCACAAGGTGGAACTCCACCTTGCACATGCTGGTCAGACTGTGCGAGCAGCAGCAGGCGATAGCGGAGTTTCAACTGCAGCACGCATGCGTGATTTGCTCTGCGGAACAGAACCACTTCACCACCAATAACTGGGCCTCCATGCGAGACCTGTGTGCCTTTTGAGTACTCCACCAACATGGCCAGTGCCGATGATGCCGTTCTCAGCGACACTATCCCAGTTCTATGCCTCCTTGAAAAAACGCTTTGGGCGATGATGGAAGAGTATGTGGCAGGGGAGGAGGAGGAGGAGGAGGAATCAGGATAATTTCCAAGGCTTTCAGGGCAGTCATTCACAAGTGGCTCCGAGGGTGGGTTCCTGCACCAACAAACGCCAGGTACACAATTGTCCAGCAAGGGCACAGTTCTGGAGGATGACGAGGTGGAGGATGAGGAGGAGGAAGAGGAACCATGTTCACAGCAGAGTGGCACCCAGACCAGCGCATGGCCATCACTTTTGCATGGCTGGGGGGATACAGAGGACACAAACGATACACCTCCCACAGAGGACAGCTTTTCGTTGCCTCTGGGCAGCCTGGCACACATGAGCGATTACATGCTGCAGTGTCTCCGCAACGACTGCCGAGTTGCCCACATTTTAACAGGTGCTGATTACTGGGTGGCCACCCTGCTGGATCCCCGTTACAAGGACAATGTACCATCCTTAATTCCCTCACTGGAGCGTGATCGTAAGATGCGCGCGTACTAGCGCATGCTGGTAGACGCACTGCTGGTGGAATTCCCACCTGACAGCGGGGACAAAGTGGAAGCACAAGGCGAAGGCAGAGGAGGAGGAAGAGGTCACCAACGCAGCCGGGGCACCTCCAGCACCTCAGAAGGCAGGGTTAGCATGGCCGAAATGTGAAAAGCTTTGTCAGCACGCCACAACAACCAGCACCACCAGCTGATATGGAATGTCTTAGCAGGAGGCAGCATTTCACCAACATGGTGGAGCAGTATGTGTCCACACGCCTACACGTACTGAATGACGGGTCTGCCCCCTTAAACTTCTGGGTCTCCAAATTGGGCACATAGCCTGAGCTTGCCCTTTACGCCTTGGAGGTGCTGGCCTGCCCTGCGGCCAGTGTATTATCTGAACTTGTATTTAGCACGGCAGGGGGCATTATCACAGACAAGCGCAGCTGCCTGTCCAGAGCCAATGTGGACAAGCTCACGTTCATTAAAATGAACCAGGCATGGATCCCACAAGACCTGTCCGTACCTTGTGCAGAATAGACACGTATACCGGCCTTACCCAGCCATTCTTGTATTTTTGATCTTTCTCACTCTTTTGGGGTGTACCTTAATTAAAAAAATAAATAAATTAAAAACAAAAACCTGTGTTGGCTACCTCGTCCTCCTCCACCGCCGCTTCCACCTACACCGCCACATCCACCACCACCTCAACCTCCTACTCCATATGGACCTCATCCTCCAAGGTCAAGATTCTATTTTTTTTATTTTTATGTATTTTATGTTATTTTAAGTTATTTCCCTATTCACATTTGTTTGCAGAGTAGAGAGAGGAAATAACCGCTCAGTAGTATTCAAAGAACCTCCTCACAGGAACCAAACCATGGGTGCTGGCAATGCAATAGTGATGCAAAAATACGAAGGAAACTTGGACAGCCGCACTCCAAAAATGTTCTTTTAATTAAAATCGATCACAAAATAAACATGCCACAGCAAAAAAATTGGAACAAAAGCTAACGTTTCGCACTGTAGCTTCAGTGCTTAGTCATAGCTATTACCAACCTCCTACTCCATATGGACCTCGTCCCCCTAGGTGAAGATTATTATTTTTTTATTTTTATGTATTTTATGTTATTTTAAGTTATTTCCCTATTTACATTTGTTTGCAGAGTACTTGCCATGCTATTACCAACATTTTGCTGCCATTTGCAGCCCTCTAGCCCTTTCCATTACTTTTTTAGAGACATTTTAGTACTCAAAAGTTCTGGTCCCCATTGACTTCAATGGGGTTCGGGTTCGGGGTCAAGTTCGGGTCCCCTTATGTGACTGTATCTTTGGATGTACATGTCTTACTTTTATCAATAAAGACAACTTTCTCAAGTTTAACCTGGAGTGCGGCTGTCCATCGATTTCCATGTTTTCCATGTTTGCCTAGTGCATTGCCAGCACCTTGGACTCCTGGGAGGTTCCTCCAATTGTCTGCTAAAGATCCACCTGGAGCGGTGACTCCCTTTCCAAGTTCGGGTCAAGTTCGGGTCCCAAACCCAGACTTTTTTTCTAAGTTCGGCCGAACCCGTCGAACCTGAACATCCAGGTGTCCGCTCAACTCTAGTCTTGAGTTAAAAGAAATACTGTGATGAGACTGAATGATTCTGTCCAGACCTGGAATGTTAGAACCAATATAGGACCTATGGATAGACTGGTCTATTCCCGATATAGACCTGGAATGTTGAGAGTTAAATAAGTCTCTAAGCAGACTCCACGTAGGGATAGAAAACAGCCTAGGGTACAATACAGTGACCACAAATAAAGTGAATAAATACATCAGTAAATCAGAATATAACTAGTCAAACAACATAGATATGCAATATATTTAGTTTTTATGTGAAAACAGAATGAGGTACTGCCAACGAAGAGAAAAAAAAAATCAGACTGAATGCTCTGTGGAGTTGTAGAGGGTGCAGAGTCAGCACATTTGTATGCTACCATAGCATAGAAAATGCACATTACTCAGTCTGTGGAAATCAAATTTGTACATATTGTTACTCTGTAAGACGACATTGTTGAAACTGACACTTTCAGAACAGTATCACATTTGTTATAAAATTTGTTTTGTTATGGCAGTGTTTGTGCATGTCAAGAATAACTGATAGATCACACTATGAGGGTTCTTCCTGGACAAATTATAACTATACTCTGGGCTTTTTTTCAGCTGGAACTTGGTGCAACTCAGTTTCAACACCTCTGGCACAGGCTCTATGCTCCCTGCTCACCACTATTACTTGAAAACACAAAAGTCTGGCTTCTATGCTTACAAGTGACAGCTTGTCTCCTAACAGCTCCCAAAGATCTGATCTCCTGAGTGGCTCCCAATGAGTAAAGGATGGGCACAAGGGAGATGCAGGTACCCGGGGTGCAGTGCAAATGCCAACATCACCACTGAATGATGAAGTGAGAGAGGTAGAGCCAACTACAGTATGCAAGGAGGTACTAGAGCCGACTGGGTGCTTCAGCTTACTACAGCAACAAAAATAAGACATGTGGAAGATGGTGGAGCTTTTAAGGAGATGTGGAGAAGATGGGGGCAAAAGAGAGGGGAAGCATGCAGAGGTCAGATCTGAGGAGGGGTAATTGTGAGATGTGGATGGGGGATGCATAGGTAAGCAGCTGTCAAAGAAGGCTGAATTCTGCACTCTGTATGCAGCGCACCTCTGGACTCTGCACTATTTGCGTAGCACACCCTGAACTCTGCAGTCTGTGTGTAACTCCCTCTCTGAACTCTGCACTCTGTACATAATGCACTCCTGGTATTTAATGACCCTGTTAAGACCCTCCCACTGGTAGTGAAATTTGACCACACCCACTATTTAATGTGGTTTGGAGGGTGTGTGTAAGGGGCGGAGATGGGTTGTAATTGAGTTCCTGTACCTTTTTTCCGTGAAAAAAAGCCCTGGCTATACTATTAGGGGCTCTGGTGAAGAACCGATATTTCAGGGTCTGAAGTTTGGCAAAAGGCCTATTTTTACCCTTATGCCCCATACAGATGGTCATTTTTTGTGATGAAAAAAAAATGACGTTTGAAGTGATGAAAAAAAACGACATTTTTGAAACTTCATTTTCAAAAACGATGTAGCATACACACCATCATTTTGAAAAATGATGAACAAAGTGATGGCACTCTAAAGGGGAAGTTCTATTCGCCTTGAGGCTGCTTTTAGCTGGTTACTTGTTAGTAAAAGATGATTCGTGCTTTTTTGTCTGTTACAGCGTGATGAATGTGCTTACTCCATTATGAATGGTAGTTTTACCTCCCGTCTCAAAACTTGCTTCTGGGCATGTGCGGGTTTAAAAACGTCGTTTTGCCCACACACTATCATTTTCATTGACACAAAAAATGACATTTTGAAAAACGACACAAAAAATTCGAGCATGTTCGAATTTTTTTTTTGTCATTTTTCAGAAGACATAAAATGACATTTTGCCCACACACGATCATTTTAATTGACATTTTTAAAAATGTCATTTTATTTCATCACAAAAAATGACCGTCTGTACGCGGCATTACAATGACTACAAATCATTCCTAATTCTAGCCTGTCTGCACAATCCTAGATTTCATATAAGATCCATACAATTAGATCTATATGGGACATTTGGCCTGCAACAACCCCATACAGTATTTTTAAAGATATTTGGCTTGGATCCAGAATCTCATCCTCTTTGTATAGCTGTCACTGCCCAATGTAGAGATAGGATTTTTTTTTTTTTTTAGCAGCTGGTCAAGTAAATATAGTACCCTAGCTAGAAGAAGGGGATGTCAATTGGTGGGCCTTGCTTTAAACTTTGCATCAGTGGTCAACTCTTTTCCCCAAGTAAACATGTACTATTTAAAATGGTATCTATCATAAAAATGTCATTACAATAAAGACAGTCTTGGTTAACAAGCTCAGTATTTCTTGGTTAGCAATATGTTAAGCTGTAAGCAATGAAAATTGTTACCATTACATGACACATCACATCTTGTGCAAAGTGTGGTTTGCATCTTGCCTGGCTGGAGAATAAAGCAAATGATCTGATATTTATGACTTAGTAATATAGTATGTGTCATATACTACAGCAAGCCATACGCATAACCTTTAAATTGCGATATCTTTGTGGGACATCATTTGAACTCATAGACAATGACTCATTGAAAATTGTTGAATTTAATTCAGGCATTCAACATCTAAGCAAAGAGAAAAAATGGCGTGAGTGTGGGTTTAAATTGCTGTCTCAGGGTCTGAACAGTTTGTAATCTCTCGGGGAACAATGAATGCCAAATTGTGTCAAAATGTTGGGACATCATAACCCTATTGTTTGTTTGTCAACAGACTTGTTCAAACCAAAGAATTTCCAGAATTTCTACTTTTATAATGGACAGTTAAATCCCTGACCCTTCATTATCCCATGTAAATCAATTTAAATTATGTGGTGTGATATGAAGCAGGCTACCCAAAGTAAAAACAGCAATGTATACAGAACTGGACCCGAATACTTGATCATAGCTGTGTGATCAGCAATTACAGACATATATGGATCTAAGGCCGGCTATAGATGGCTTAAATCGTATATGACTAGGCTGAATGTACCAAGTTGATCGATCACTCAACTTGGGTAGAACCAACCTTCCGGATCTTACTTGCGATTATCTCTAACAGCTGCTATACTAGCTAGTTATAATCACTGTCTTCTCCCAGTGGGGACGGCTCCTCCCTCCGTCTGAAGAATACAATGCTGCAGTTGCAGAAAATACATTTGCACCGTCAATGGCCTGCCTAACATTAGTTATAGGAGGGGTGCCTGATGTAGCCATATGGCCTTTGTTTGTCTGAAATAACAAAGATCTCATATCTATAAAAGCCCCTGACCTTTATAACGCTATACCCACACACCTCAGATCAGACTGTATTCATGTATCTGGCAGCCAGCATTTTGTACAGTACCACCCATATGCAATTCCCTGCCAAAGTGTAATCGTGCCCATCTCCTCCTAATGCTTTGTTACAGATGATGATTATGACTGACAAGCCAGATTCTCTCTTGGCAGTGTTGTGGTAAAGCAATGTGTAGGCGCAGAACAGAACTATAACACATGTTAAGTGCAAAGCATACAATAATGATATCAGCGATGCTTTGCTATGTGTTTATATAGAGTGTGCTGCCAAATGAGACAACCCTAACCTATTGGCTTCTGTACATCATGGGAAGGAAAAAAGATGCCAGGATGCTAGCCAAAAAAAAAACAATCCTGTAAAGATGCCACAATGGTGTGAATGTTTTTAACATGGACTGGTCCAACCTGGATAAAATCCCTGCTTGGGTACACTTCTTTCCTCACAACAGAGAGTCTGTTTACAGGTTATAATGTTATAGGCGATATCAGAATATGTCCTAAGACAAGACTGATCCCAGCGCTCAGTGGGTTTAGTAAGCTAAAAGATAGCTATATGAGTGTAAATGCAGAACAGCAGCTATTATTAAAAGGTGAGTAAATTTGCAAAAGTATGTTTCATGGAAACACTAAGGCCCCGTACACACGGTTTGAACCGAAGTTCATTTTCATCGGACCAAACCGACCGTGTGTATAGGCTATCGGTCTGTTTTCCTTTGGTCCAAAATTTTAAAACATTCTTCAAAACCGAACCGATGGACCGCTGCCCCATCGGACCAAACCGATGGTTAGTACAAAAAAGCATCGGTTCAAAACCCGCGCATGCTCAGAATCAAGTCGACGCATGCTTGGAAGCATTGAACTTTGTTTTATTCAGCACGTCGTGTGTTTGACGTCACCGCGTTCTGACCCGATCGGATTTTAGACTGACGGTGTGTACACATATCAGGCCGTATGGCCACTTCAGAGGTGAACCGATGAAAACGGTCCGTCGAACCATTCTCATCGGTTTTGTCCGACCGTGTGTACGGGGCCTAACAGCGCTATATGAATGTCAAAAATTCAACTGAACAAGGTGTTCACAATCTGCTAAAATCTGATGTAAAGATCAAAAAGGATTCAACCCTCTAAACCAATCAAACATCAAACTATAAAGTGTAAAATAAAATAAAATTGGAATGACAGTCCCCAAGAAATCCTAATTGATTTTAAACATCATATAGTCTCTTGTTCACAACGTTTCCTTAGTGTGGAGTAGTTATAATGATCAATCCTGGTGTATCCAGACAGTCCTGTACACCAGGATTGATCAATATAACTGCTCCACACTAAGGAAACGTTGTGAACAAGAGGTTATAATGTTATTAAAAATTACCTCTTGATTTCAGTAATTTCTGTAGTTTTCTAAAAATGTAAAAAAAAAAATGCATATATTGTTTTCTTACAGCAAGCCAGCTTCACTACATACATTGTCTTTGTACAGAGTACCCTTAGAAACCCAATCTCTACCACTCAAGGATTGGTCTTTAGTTCAGTGGTTTTACTCACTTCAGTACTTGCTCCCACGATGCTCCCCCTCTCTCCCACACTGCTGCTTAAGCCACTTTGTTGAAATTTTATTTTATATGCTGGGGGGGATCACTGTGCCTGACAGGGGAAACGTGAGTGTGGAGAGCAGTGCCACCACAGGTGCTTGGAGGGATTAGATATCAATATCCTCCCCATATCTATGCCCCAGGTCCTGCTGCTGGCAGAATCCTGACATTCTTGCTGCCATCAATTTAAAATGGCCTGTTTTTTATGCCATTTGGCAGAAGTATACATGCCAGCTTTGGCACACATGCTACATGTTGCCAACCCCTGTTCTAAGGTCTTTCCTCTTCAAATGGGATGTAGGCTCTGCAGCTTTTCACAGTGCAACACTAACTCCCTAAGATGAATATCATGAAGGTAGGCCCTACCATTTAGAGATCTGTATCAGAAAGGACAAGCAACATTTTTTTTTTTTTTTTTAAGAAAAGAGAATGGTATGGGTCTGAATAATATTTTGATCATTCTGAGTGATGTGTTATGGTAATACATGTTAAAATTACATGTGCATTATTCACTGTCATTTGTTGTGTGCAGTAGCAGCCAATGCAAAGTGCACCCCAAGACTCATGGTTGCAGTGTGTGTTGTTTAAGAAAAAACTAGGCGTCTGATTTTTCATGCCCTAAGGTGTGCTGCCAGCCTATTAAAAACTAATAGGCCGCCTTTAAAGCAAATACATGTACGAAATAATAAGCTAAAGCCCCTCTTTAAACAAAACTGACTTTAGGTTAAATGATGTATTCCACAACAATGCAAAAGCAAAAATACAGCAAATGACTATTTTGGCTTATTGCTGAACGTTTATTAAGGTTGTTCTGGCTCATGTCTTACAGCCTAGCAAGGAAATTAATGGCTAGCTGTTGTTTATAAAACCATTTCCTTCACTGTGTTGAATATCGCACTACGTACCTTCAGTATCAGCATCATTATTCCTATTTCCATTTAGGTCACAGAAGGAGTTGAGAAATCTTCCACTAACTTTCTATTCTGGGGAAATGCTGATGCAAAACACTTTTTCACAATGTGTTTTAAAAATACACTTGGATGACACTTTTAAATAGTTGCCTAACTTTGTACATTCTGTCACCATTGTATATGTAATTAAGAGCAGTATGGTTCTCTTTTAATATTATTATTATTATTATTTCTATTTTTTATTTATTTTTGCTGGATAATGATACCTTTTTTGACAGCCATTTAACTGTAAATGAAATACGATAAAATGGTAAAATGACCTAAAATGAACCTGTCAGTTTGATCAATGTTAATGAACAACTATACTTTCAAAGTACAGGCACCTTTTGATATTTGCAAATACAGGGTATAGTAGTTAATTCAGTTTAAACAATATTGGTTTAAAGTACAACCACACTTCTGCAAGTCTAACTTTTTTTTTTTTTTAAATATGCCAGTGTCGGAAGGTGTTGATGCCTAGAGAGTGTTTTGACATCACCCTATATTTCATGTTTTTGGCCTCTAGGTCTGAGCAGCAATCATGAAAGTGTGTGTGTGTGGGGGGTGGGGTGGGTTTGGGGGTGCGTATTCTCCCATACCTTAAAATAGCAGAGATTTTATGCTGGCAGCAACAACGGAAGAAACATTGGCAAACCACAGAAAAGGTGGGTATTTTGGTGATAGGGTTGTTAGAGGGGAGAGGGGCTTTACACACACTACTATTTGCCCTTAAAGGAAAGGTAAAGGTCTTTCTTTAGAACTCTATCCACACAAACATTGTCATATTTGTATTGCTGCATCTCCTATAAGAAGTGTAAAGAAAAAAATAGTATGTGGGAGGAACACTGCATCTAACGAATAATAGCTAATTTGGCTTGATACTAAGAGATCATCAACCCAATAGATTATATCGAAGAGAAAAAAAAGAGCAAGAAATTGTGGGTGTTCAAGGATGACCTCTCAGTATATCTCTTTAAATAAATAACATACTGTATATAATGTAATTTTTTTTTTCATATCATTATTACAAAATATTAAAATTTGTACAAGCAAAGGATAAAACCAATATGTCAATGATCAGAGAAATTGAAGTCCTTCACATTGATTGTTGATTGTACAATTTTTAGTATTTTGTAATAAAGATATGATTATTTTTTTTACATTATATATGTTATTTGCTTAAAGATATACAGTATACTGAGAGGTCACCCTTGAACACCCACAATGTCTTGCCCTTTTTTTCTTGGATATCTCCTATAAGATGATTTCACTTGGCTCCCTGGCCCAGATATGTGAATAGGATTAATACATCAAAGAAAGAGCCAGGCTATAAACAATATTGAACTATAAAATAAAATTGCATTTATCAGCAGCATCAAACAATTGTTATATAAATATGCTGTGGTGCCAACATGCTATATGATCAATTATAGGACATAGGATCAAGAGCTAATACACCAATAACATTGATATAGTGATCTTGACCCAGATTCACAAAGCACTTACGCCGAAATATATAAAGTTACACCGACGTAAGTGCAAATGTGCGCTGTCGTATCTGTGCGCTAGACCCACAAACTAAGATGCGCCTAAAAACAGGCTTCACCCCGCCGACGTAACTTGCCTACGCCGGCGTAGGGTGGGCGCACATTTAGGCTGGACGCATGATGGCGCTCCCATTGATCAGCCATTCAAATATGCAAATGAGGAAAATACGGCGATTCACAAACTTGCGTGCGCCCGACGCAGGCTACGCGAGGTGCGAGTAAGTTGTACGTCCGGCGTAAAGTTATTCCCCATAAAGGAGGTGCAACCCAGCAGCAGACATGCAAAGGTCTGCACCAGGGAACACAAGCCGGCGTATTTTACGTTGGACGTGTGTCTGGCTGGGCGTAGGTTACGTTCACGCCGTACGCAGTGATCCGGCGTAGTTTAGGCAGTTGTTCCGATGTGGTTGTGAGCAGGCGCAGGGGGATGTGTCCACGTCACGGCGCATGCGCAGTTCGTGATACGTATCTGTCTGGCACTCAGCCCATCATTTGCATGGGGTCACGCCTTATTTGCATGGGTCATGCCCACTTCCACCTACGCCGGCGTACGCCTTCAAAACCCACGCCACGCTGGTGCAGCATTGGGAGTACTGGCTTGCTGAATTTAATGCTTGCCTCTCTGCGCTGCGTTGGCGTAACGTACATTGGTTATTCTACGGCGGCGTAATGTGCGCCATGCTCTGTGAATCTGGGCCATAGTTCTCAGATTCAAAAATTCATAAAAGTTCATATAAGTTTAATTAACTCCTCTTCATAAATGTTCAAACAAGAGTATTTGAGCATCCAAACACCAAAAGGTCTCCAAAGTGTGATACCACCACCTTAAAGGGGAGGTTCCGCCGAAATTCATTTTTTTTTAAAAAATCCTTTCTCCCGCTTTGTACATATTCAATAATGTACTCACCCGTCCCAGGAATCTAGGCGCCAACATTCTGAATTCCACCAAAAGAATACAACACAACACAAAAGTATATAACACAGAGATGGACGTTTCCATCTTAGCTCCGGGCAGTCTGAAGCCCAACGTGAGTGTCTTCTGGGATGCGGCGAATGCTGTAGTCCCAGCATTCACCGCTCTATCCCACGCATGCGCAGTGTTGACGGCGAGCCGCGCCGTCAACACTGCACAGTTACTGTGACAACGGCGCAGCATCCTGAAAAGGACTCCCCCGCCCCCTTCACAGTAAACACAAGAGCGTTCTTTTGTATACCGCCGGTATACAGGTGAGTAATGGCGTTTTCAACAGGTTACCAGAAGTTAAAATGGCGCTATTGTATCCGCCCTCGTCACATGACTGGCTGCAAGAGTCATGTGACTTGCGGAAATAGCGCGATATTACAAGACCTGCTGTAGAGATTTCCTTACCTGAAAACGTGACGCTGCATTCCCAAGAAGCATAGCGGCTATGCAAGAACAAATCGACATGCCCAGCCCCGCCGAGACAGACCAGGAAGTGCCTGCTTCACAGCGCCTAAAGAAAGGTACAGAAACGTTTTCAAAAATTTTGGATGACGAACGTTTTTTAGGTTGAATGTGCCCTTGTGTTTAACATGAAGTTGTTAGATAGGGTGAACTTCCACTTTAATATAGATGCAAACTGGACCCTATAACTAAAGAGAGGCCAGATGAGCATATGGCCAAACAACCTGACTACGGTGATCACAGTACTATTCCACCAGGTCCACTCGGGGTTGAGGGTATGGGCTGTACTTTTTATCGCAATGGTGCCCCAATAAGACCCCAATCAACATAAGGAAAGAAGCTCCACATAGTGCAAAACCATGCTGGTTGTTTATTATAAAAAATTAGCTGCACTTACATATCAGAAGAACATAACTCACAATTTTAAAAGTAGCCAGTCGGCTAAAAGCACAGAAGTGTTCTGCACTGCCTGAAACATGCGATGACGTCTGCGTAGTGCTCCGCCCCTGTGAATAGAATTCTCACCAAAGTTTGGGAAATCCTGCCTTTGACAGTCGTCACCACTTGGGAGGGCTATTCCATCTATTTCTCTTCGAGTGACTGCCTAAACCTTTTGGATATCCCCTTTCATTCTGTCCTGATGACCAGGGTCACCATGAAGGTTTTGATCTCCACAATAGGGCCAAATAAATCTTGTTAAAGCATAACAATGGATCTAATCCTTCTCCGCTATATCTTAAAGCCTTCCTGCTTCACAGCTGGTTTGCACAAGCCACTCTTTGTGAATGGTCCTGCAGTGTTCTGGGACCTGTGTGTGTCCCAGAAGGCTGCGGAGTGGAGGAGTGTAACGGTCAGGGGTTAACGCCGTTTACGATATTCCATTCCACCAACCCACAACAGCTTATCGACACTCCACAATCCAGCAGACGAACCCCAATAACGAGACACCGCTCTGTTTGAGGTTCAAACGAATAGACTTTAATGGGAAACTCAGGCTTCTTATATACAGTTAGAAACCCCAATGAACAATGACTGAACTCCACCCACAACATATAAGTGGATATGTAGAGCAAAACACTAATTAGAAACAAAGAACCATCAGCAACCGAATCCCTCTATAAGTAAGGTTTAGAGGTGTTTCCTATAACAGGATATGGTTGAGGGATTTTAAATGATGCTTGATGGGTAAATGTAGTCAGTAAATTGGTATGTAAGTAAGAGCCTAGTCAAACCTCAATCATTTGAGCCATATGGCTCAAATGATTGAGGTTTGACTAGGCTCTTACTTACATACCAATTTACTGACTACATTTACCCATCAAGCATCATTTAAAATCCCTCAACCATATCCTGTTATAGGAAACACCTCTCCACCCACAACATGATACAATGAGCCCCAATACACATCTTTTAGTCAGACTTTCTGGCACCAGGTCTGACATAATTAACATGAGCTAATTACTACAGCTGACAAGTCAGACATCATGACTCCGGCTTCTCTCACCTGCTATACAATACACATTCCTTTAGTAGACATAAGTCAGACATCTGACCTTTAGACTGTGCTAACTCGCAATACACATCTATCATCAATAGAAATGCACACAATACAGTGTCAATTGGCATAACACAATGAAAGGTCTTTAGAAGCCAGACTAAGGTTAGTTTACTTGACAGTAGCAGACTTAATTAACCCCTTAACAGTCTGTGTTCCCACATGAATGAGTCACTCTTCTATTGACCTGTTGGGTTCAGAATCAACAACCTGTAATTAGTTCTTCCAGACATTCTTGAATAGATTGCTGCCCCATCTCATGTAGTCCAAGATATCATTTCTCAGTCATCCTATGCCCCTAGTGGACATAGGATGACTTTAGACACAAGAGTCACCGGTGAAGCTGAAACAGGAGTACCCCACACCCTGCAAGAGCCTCTGGGTCCCACGGGCCCTCCCGTTACATGTCTCCCCTTTCGACAGGAGACTAACACAGGAGCAGACCCCAGACGGGTTGACTCCGAAGTTAGTCTATAGTTCCATTCCTCCAATGCTGGTATCCATACAGTACCCCAAATAAATTGCTCCAAACAGAGCATTACTCACCCAGCCAACCTCTGTCTCTCTCAGAGAACATGCCTGCTGCTGGGGAGAGGCCTGGACTGGCCCTTCTCCCTGGGATCCTTTCAGCCGCTGGAGAGAAGACAGGATGACTGGGCTCAGTTCATCATGCTGTTGGGGATCTGGGCCAACTGCCCCCCATCCCTGGGGTATACAAGTGGAGACTGAAGTCCCATCCACTACCACAGGAACTCCCTCTCCTGCTAGTTGAGAGCAGAGGCCTGTGGCACTCTGCTCTGTTGCCAGCTTTTCTGCTGGGGATTCCACACCATCTGCTCTGGTTAACTGTTGGGGAGGGAAAATGGCTGCTTCTCCTCCCTGCATCTCTGAAATCCACTGGTAATGAGGAACCATCACCTTCTCACCTCGGGCCTCCAAAACTGCAATGGGTGTAGAGCAGGGGTCTGCCGTACTCTGTCCTGCTGTCAGTACTTGAGCAGGCGATGCATAATCCATAACATCCTCTGAACAGTCCATTAAATCCATACATTCGGTAATCTGTGGCTGGGGAGATGAGCCAACTGCCCTAGCCCCCTGGAACTCCACATCATCTGCTTCAGTTTTAGGGATGGCAATCTTCCAATCTTCCACTGCCGATTCATCAGCCAGGATTTCAGAGCTGTCATCTGAAATTTCCTCATAGTCCCAGGCAAAGGGAGCTCCACCCTGCTGCTGAGCAGAGTCTAGCAGCTGTCTGTAGGCGATCTCCAGCTCCCATTCTGAACGGCCAGAAACTCCAAATCTTCCTGTGCGCAGTGCCCTTCCGAGACATTCAATTTTTGCTCTCTGTGCTCCATTATTTCCTCCAAGCGCCACTCCCGATCACTCCCAAGGTCAGGATCACTGGACATCCTCCAATACAACAATCCCAGGCCATCATAGTCATAGCCTTCCGTGGGGCTGTCATCCACTGACCACGGGCACTCTTGGGCTACATACCACCGGAGGGCTCTGTATCTCTCGTCCAACTGCATCTCTGTTCAGATCAGCCTGCTTAACTCGGCTGTCCACTCCTGCTTTGGTTGTTCCCCCAACAACGGCATTCATACGTCATACTGCGGCCAGTACTGTCAGGGCTCCATTCCCGGCTCCATTGAGCTCCCGCGCATGCGCGGTACGGCAGCGCGCCGTGTGCGTGGAAGCGCGCACGTGCAGGTATGCGGCAACCCTGGGGCCAATCAGAGGCCGGACACTCCTATTTAAACCAGCAGCCTTCCCTGAACAGGTTGCTGGTTTGTCTTCAGCTCCTATGTGTTTACCTGTTGCCGTACCTGCCTGTTTTGACCCGGAATTCCTGACGACTCTCCTCTCACCTGGAACCTCTGACCCTTTGGCTAATGTTACCTGGATTGCTGTTGTCTCCTGCCCCTTGACCTTGGCTTGCTCTCATGGACTCCCTCTGAACTCTCCTGCCCTTGACCCTCGGCCTGTGACTCGGATTTGCCTTCATCTCCTGTGGACCCTACCAGACTTACCTACCAGTTCCTGCCTGACCAACGCTTGTCTCCAGTCTTCTGGACCTGCCCTGCTTCTGTCAGCTTTACCCTGTGAGAGAACCTTGTAACCTGAATACCCTGACCTGTTTGACCCGGATTGGACCTTGACTATTCTCTGCCGTCTCCTACACTTGACCCCTGCCTGCTTATCGGATTTGCTGTTGTCTCCTGCCCCTTGACCTTGGCTTGCTCTCACGTACTTCCTCTGATCTCTCCAACTCCTGACCCACGGCCTGTGACCCTGATTTGCCTTGTTTCCTGTTGGTCCCTTCTGGACTTACCTGCTTGTTCCTGCCTGATCAACGACTGTCTCCAGTCCTCTGCACCTGCCCTGTTTTCGTCAGCTGCACCAAGTCTGCCTACCAGTTCCCGGCATCGGTGCCTCCTTGTGCCGTCCCTCCTCTGTTCTAACTCCAGGGAGTGGTCTGCACAGGGTCGCAAAGGTGAGCCGCCCTCAGCATCTCGGCCTCGGTGAGTACTTACCTTTAATGGTCCTGAGAAGTACCTTACATGAATGGAGGGGAGGACCTTTCCCTGGTGTTGCTGCTCAAGATCTAGCGCTTCCTTCCAGAGTTGGCAATGGATCAATTCAGACCATCCCAGCATTGCCTCCTCTGATACTGGTCCTCTATGCTGTATCCACATCTCTTGTAACCTCCTTCTGAATTCCTCTTCCATGGCGAATGGTATCTGTACCTCTCCTCTCTCTTCCATTGGTGCTGCTGTGACTTCTGCTGCTGCAGCACCTCTTTGATGTAGCCAAGTTGCATCCACAGCAGCTATAACTAGGTCTATGATTTCTGCTGAAGGGTTAGGACCATACTGTGCCAGTCTTAGTTTAACAGCCCAATCAAAACTTGCCTCCTCAGGTGTCCTGTCTGTTATGCTGGGCCTTTCAGCTCTATCCATCTAAAAGTTCTGCGATAATGTCCCTTTTCTTACGGTTGTTGGCCGGTTCTCCAGTAAGTCCTTGAGGGAAGAGAGCTTCAGCCATTCATACTGTGTCTCCATTGTCCTGTGTCCTCTTGTAGCTGTTCTTCTGGCGATGGAATCATCCCACTGCTTGCCAACAATTGTAACGGTCAGGGGTTAACGCCGTTTACGATATTCCATTTCACCAACCCACGACAGCTAATCGACACTCCACAATCCAGCAGACGAACCCCAATAACGAGACACAGCTCTGTTTGAGGTTCAAACAAATAGACTTTAATGGGAAACTCAGGCTTCTTATATACAGTTAGAAATCCCAATGAACAATGACTGAACTCCACCCACAACATGATACAATGAGCCCCAATACACATCTTTTAGTCAGACTTTCTGGCACCAGGTCTAATATATTTAACATCAGCTAATTACTACAGCTGACAAGTCACACATCATGACTCTGGCTTCTCTCACCTGCTATACAATACACATTCCTTTAGTAGACATAAGTCAGACATCTGACCTTTAGACTGTGCTAACTCACAATACACATCTATCATCAATAGAAATTCTCACAATACAGTGTCAATTAGCATAACACAATGAAAGGTCTTTAGAAGCCAGACTAAGGTTAGTTTACATGACAGTAGCAGACTTAATTACCCCTTAACAGTCTGTGTTCCCACATGAATGAATCACTCTTCTATTGACCTGTTGGGTTCAGAATCAACAACCTGTAATTAGTTCTTCCAGACATTCTTGAATATATTGTGGATTACATTACTGCCCCATCTCATGTAGTCCAAGATATAATTTCTCAGTCATCCTATGCCCCTAGTGGACATAGGATGACTTTAGACACAAGAGTCATCGGTGAAGCTGAAACAGGAGTACCCCACACACTGCAAGAGCCTCTGGGTCCCACGGGCCCTCCCATTACAAGGAGGATGGGCTGAACCACAGCGATCCGACCTTGAAATGGTAGAGGGTACCTATCAAAACCAAGTGCTAAATAAGGCAGCGGAGTGGGGGATGATGCAAACCAGTGGAACTTCCCCTTTTGGGTGAAGTTCCACTTTAACTCTTTGATTTAATCTGAATGGTGAGGCTTGAAATTTGAGCTGGATAAAAGTTGAGGGTACTTGTATAGCATGAACCCAGCAACAGTGGACAACAAATTGAAGTATACACTACCCAAATTAAAATAGTGTACTGACTGAGACAATAAAGATGCACTATTAGCCCAGAAAAAAAAAATCCCAAAAGCTACAACAATCATAAAAGTACTCAGAACTTGTTCAGCATTGTATTAACACAAAGAAAAAAAATAGATTAACAGTTTCCTATGAAAGTAAACCGCTGCAAAAACATGATTAAAAAGCCATTAAAATCAACAAATAATCCTCAGTGAGTGATGTGATTAATCGAATAGTAATATGTAAGCAGCCACCTCAGAAAAGAATGTAAATTCCTCCTGAGAGCTAGGACCAGGGTCTTTTAAACAACAAATACAGTACAATAGAATACAATATAATGCCTGAATTCTATTTCATGTGCATTTTAAATAAAGTGCTCACAGTGCTGCCTGCAACAATGATAGAGAACTTGTATATTTTTATAGAGACATTTAATTAATATAATCACTTTGTATAATGGCAGAAAATTGAAAAAAAATGGAAAATCTAAGAATGAAAAAACTACCCACACGTTTGCAGACACAGCATGTAACTGATAGTATTGCCCCTGCCACAGACTGTCAATAAGAGTGCTGCCTTCTGGTATGATGTAGACAATCACTAAATGACCACAGGGGTTCACAAATGCAGACATTCTTGTGTATCTTTGTTACTATTGTATAGAAACATGGCTGCAGGTGAGGACTTCATATAATAACATATGAATTCTGTATGCATTTTGCCAATAAATTATGCACAAATGGCATTTTTATTTGAATGCACTTCATTTAGCAGTTTTCTATTATATGGTTTTCAGTGTATTGCTTTATTTGGATGACCTGGATCTTGGCTACCAAGGGGATTGTACATATCTCACTGTGTTGGCTGCTTACAATTCACAATTTAATTAGCCGTGGCATTCATTCAAGATCATTTAATCATGCTTTTCAATTGTGTGTGTGTGTGTGTGTGTGTGTGTTTGTGTGTTGGAATCAGTTTTTTTATGACATACTGTGTATATATATATATATATATATATATATATATATATATATATATAGTTTTTTTTTTATAAAAAAAAATGCTGTTTGCATCAGTAACGTTCTGCATATATTTTGAATCATTGTAGTTGGTTGTTGCAGCTTTTTGGATGTTTCTTTCCTAAGATATGTTTGGGTAGTGCATACTGTACCTTGTTTAATTATTTTTAGTTGCTTTAGTTATAAGAAAACTCCATATGTTCTCCTGTAAAAGATCTTTTCCAGTTTGCAGAAATACTCGCTATCCTAGTCTTCACTGATTTGCTGGGTATTAATGCTTATTCTGTTGTAGAATATAAAAACCAGCAAAATGTCACCATGGATTGAAAAAAATATATAAACTCTGGTACAAAAGACACAGCAATACCCAATATGTTAAAGAAATATGTAAATAAGTGTTAGTACAATATATACAATGATAATTTTAAAAAGATCATATTATCTATTGTCCAACATGTTTTTTTCACTTACAAACTGTGTATCTCATAATGTTCAGTAATCCATCACTGCACCACTTTAACTGAAGCATTAGTTAGTCCTATAATTAGGGATATTTAAAGTGATAATAATGGCATTTAAAAAAAAAAAATAAAGCTGTTAAACCTACTCGCTCTTTGCAATGATATTGCACAGAATGGTCGCTTACCTCCTCTTTGGCAGACCCCCACTGGTGCTATCCTCTCCCTCTCCTTTCAAGTGCCCCCTCAGCAAGCTGTGTGCTATGATCCCTGTAGGAAGCATTCAGTTTCCCTTTAAAGCCAATCTCCTTGAGAAGGAATGGATCAAAGGCTGCAAGCAAGCAGCCTTTGTTTACCGGTGTGATTGTTGTGATTGGTCACAGCGATCACATGGCACAAAGCCAATTTAGTGTACCCCACTCTGTGATCTGCTGTGTCTGAGGGACAGCTGCTGTATATATAGGCCCTCCTGCATTAATATTTGACCTGCCCAACTGTTTTAATACAGTGGCTGGAAGGGAAGTGGTTATTTTATTTGGTGAATGGCCTGTGAATCAAACCTAAGCTGATTAACTCAACCTCGCTGCTTACTCTGTAGTAATGTTTACTCTGATTGTGCCGCACACTGTATGCTTCTCTCATTGTGCATTAGAAGCTGTAGCAAATCAGATAGAGCAAATCTCATTTACTGGCTTGAGGATGACCAGCATCATATGGCCTTTTCCTTCCCAGGTATACTGTTTCTGACCTGCTCCTTTTGTTCATTGGATTTCAGTTCTTAAACTCATGGAGGCTCAGTGTTGCGAGTGGATATTACCTAGAACAGTCTACATACAAATGAAGCCTGAAATTCTGTCTAGGAATGCCCACTCCTTTAGACTGACATTTGCCTACTAGCATTCTGATCTTTGCATAACTCCAAACTTCTTGCATCAGGGCTGAGATCTCTTGAGAAGAGTACTGAGTGCTGTAATGTTTCCAGGAAGCTATGTACAGCACTCAGATGGCCCCTCCCACCAGCTACTTTCTGCCTGCATTGCACAGAGAAGTACAGGTACAAAGTGATTACATCACTGGGTCCAAAATAAGATCTATTAAGAAAATAAATTGTATTATATATTTAATTAGCATGCTGATGAGGGAAGAAAGGAAGGACTAGGGAAAGCAAAATACATGCAGATTAAACTTCCGATAGTAGTTCACACATTTTAAAGCAGACCTTAAAGCTGATCTCCAGGTTTCATTTATTTTTAAATAGTTTGTAGTCCTCTTTTTGGGTGAAGGAAATGGCCCCGCCCAAACAGGATATTGTGCTATACCTGTAGGTAAATAAGGAAGAGTGGGTTTGATAATAAAAATGGCAGTGCCTCCACCAAGGACAGGGCCTCTGTGACGAGAGGAGATTCTCTTCCTGAGAAATGAATCAGTTTTCTAACCAAAATAACCAGCATATAACATTAACCATAAGTATATATGTGCACACCAGTATAGAATTAATGCAAACTTCATATAAGAAAAGAATATTAATAGTACATACATCAAATGTAAATACAGGTATTATCAGCAAAGGGCACAACAAGAGTTCTGGTTAAATTGTGCACATATACCCAGATATGTATAGTTACTAATAGAGATAACTGCAGATGAGTTTGCAGCAATGACCAGATGCAGGGCCCCTGAGGATGATCATGCCGAGGTGTTCATCTTGGTTTTGAAGACCTGAAGTCAAGATTTGCAGTGATTAGAAGACCATCCAGCCATTACCATTCAGCCTGGAACGCAGTTTATTCCCAGAAAAACCTATGGTCTGGCACTGGAACCCAGAGTCAGCCTATATAGTCTGTGTCTTAGTCCCTAATAGTTTCTAATCTGACATACAACTGGACCTCTAACTACCAAAGTTAACCTGACTCTACCCTATGCTGGTTA
Source organism: Rana temporaria (assembly GCF_905171775.1). NCBI lineage: Eukaryota > Metazoa > Chordata > Amphibia > Anura > Ranidae > Rana > Rana temporaria. The sequence goes on from NC_053492.1 coordinate 301,749,627, forward strand.
TCGGACCCTAAGTATGGACTGTATATAAACTCTGTTGCAATCAAAATGTTCACATACAACAACACTAGAAGGTGACCACTATGTGCATGCACTAGCACAGACCTAGCTATCTGGCACTGTGTACTTGAAATAATAACAATAGGACAGAGATTCCCTGTCAGTCATAAGGATTCAGCTATGGGCAGCTGCAGTTAAACTATTAGAACATACTTGCATAATCTTCTCTTCTGGCCTGGACTGGGCATGTGGTTTCAGACTTCAGACTTCCTCTCTCTCCACTTCCTCCTTCTGGGGTTTCAAAGCCAGTCTCCCAGAGCCATGAAGTGCTAATACATAATTATACATATTCTGTAATATTAGCAGCTAACAGAGGGCCAACAGAGGGCAGCATGTCCCTACCTCACTAGAAGCTGCAGTGGCTGGGGGTGTCATATAAACTGTATGTAGCCTCATAACTACATACAGTATAGAATGCTGTAGTCTGTTCAGCGGGACAAGAAGCTTCCGTCTCACTTCCGGAATCCACAGATTCCGGCATCATTTTGGCTTAGGCCAGAGACCAGAAAGCGATTGAAGAAATGTAAAAAAAAAAAAAAAAAAAGTTTAAAATAAGAAAATTAGTAAATAAACCTTCCCATCTATTTACTGAGGCTAGCAGCATTATAATTACAAATATTTAATTGAGTGAGTAAAGTTCTGCTTCAGATACTCCACATGGAGAATGAACTAAGTTCTCATTTGCAATGGATTTACTGTATATCCACCAAATGGTGTCCTCTGTGTTCCACTTCTGGCTACCATTGTAGACGATTGAAATCCCTCCAACGGTGCCTTTAAATTCTTGGCGCTTGACATCACCAGATGCAATAGCTCTGGATGAGTAGTGTAACTGATCTCTCAGGTAAGGTAAGCAATGCCAAGCTGCTGCCAACAAAGCAAACAGTATATTGTCATGCTTAAAAAAGGGCATTAACTCCCAGGATAAAGCGATAATTCTCCCACTCTACAATAGTCTGGTCCGGCCTGGAGTATGCTATCCAGTTCTGGGCACCAGTCCTCAGGAAGGATGTGCTGGAAATGGAGCGAGCACAAAAAGGGCAAAAAAACTAATAAAGGGACTGAAAGATATTAGTTATGAAGAAAGGTTACAAGCACTGAATTTATTCTCTCTGGAGAAGAGACGCTTGAGAGGGGATATTATTTCAATTTACAAATATCATACTGGTGATCCCACGATAGGTATAATACTTTTCCGCAGAAGGGAGTTTAATAAGACATGTAGCCACTCATTCAAATTAGAAGAAAAGAGGTTTAACCTTAAACTGCGTAGGGGGTTCTTTACTGTAAGAGCTGCAAGGATGTGGAATTCCCTTCCACAGGCAGTGGTTTCAGTGGGGGGCATCGCTAGTTTAAAAAAAAACTACTAGATAAGCACCTGAATGACCACAACATACAGGGATATACAATGTAATACTGACATATAATCACTCACAAAAGTTGGACTTGATGGACTTGTAGGCATGTGCATTTCGTTTCGTTCCGAATCGAAATTCGGACAAATTTTTCATTATTCGGACATTCGGATGCATACGAATTCCCGAATTGCAATATTAATGAATTTACCGAATCCGAACGAACGTTTTCGATTCCGAATCGAAAACCCGCGGACGAAATTCGATCGGAATTAAAAAAAATTTTTTTTCGAAATCCGATCAAATTTTTTTTTTTTTTTAATTCCAATCGAAAAAAATTTGTGTGAATTCCGATCGAATTTCGTCCGCGGGTTTTCGATTTGGAATTTGAATTTTTTTTTTTTTCGAATTCCGATCGAATTTCGAAATTATATTCGAAAAGAGACTATTTGTTGTCGAATCCGGTCGAAATACTTTCGAATTCGACCGGATTTTTCGAAATTCGGTCGAAAAACGAAACGAAAGTTCCGAAAACGAATTTAACACATGTAACGAACCTAACTTAACGAAATTAATTAAATAACGAATTAAAACGAAACGAAACGAAAATTTCCCTTTTGCACATGCCTATGGACTTGTGTCTTTATTCAACCTCACCTACTATGTATATGTAAGAAACATGGGATGGGAAATGTTTGCCACTAAACACTGAAACAATTATTTTTTGCCACTTAAATAGTAAGTATATTTTTTCAGCTAAACGCCAATGAGAATGCTGTTAAACACCAATATGAATGTATTGTTTCCACAGAATTTAGAGTTTTCACAGCAAAAACAATCACAAGTTTCACATTAAAAAGATTAATATAGTGCCTATACTTTTATTTATTATATCTAAAACTCACTGATCAAGCTAATGTATCATTAGCTTTGGAATTGAAAATTATTTCAGGGGTTTCTCTGAACCTGATAATGTTTTCAAGGGCTCCTCCTGGGTTAACAAGTTAGGAAAGGCTCCTTACGGGTAGAAAAATTGGCCAGCGCTGATTTACAGTGAAGTAGCTGCTTGGCTTTATAGGATTTTGGATGGATTTGTATAGTACGGACTATCCAGTATTTTCATTTTAATGTTTTAAATCGGTTGAAATCCCTTGTTTAGGCATTGACCATTTGCTGTTAGTATGAATAGATTTTAATGCAAGACTCCCAGGTCAGAGAACAATTAAAAAACCTTCAGCTGCTCTAAGACCAGATTCACATTGTTGCGATAAGTTAATGGGCAGCAACGCATGTTATGTGTTTTGGGGCACTGCGGTGCAATTCATTGTGAATGACACCCCAATGCACTTTACCACTTGTAGCAAATCATAATGACATGTGATTTGCTCTCAAAAATGCTACATGAACCTAGAAGCCTTAATGCCACATATCTTAACACACAACAAAATGCGCATTAACTTTTGTAAAATTAAACACACTGCAAGGATGTAAATGGCCACAAAAAAATTACTAAAGCACACTTTTCTACCTGCACACCTAAAATAAGCTCTGAGGGCCAGATTCACAAAAGGGATACGACGGCGTATCTCCTGATACACCGTCGTATCTCTGTTTCTATCTATGCGACTGATTCATAGAATCAGTTACGCATAGATATCCATAAGATCCGACAGGTGTAATTGTTTTACACTGTCGGATCTTAGGATGCAGTACCGCGGCCGCCGCTGGGGGGAGTTTGCGTCGTAAACCAGCGTCGGGTATGCAAATTAGGAGTTACGGCGATACACGATGGATTTTCGCGTTCGCTACGTCGCCGCTAGTCTAGTTTCCCGTCGCAAAGTTAGTCGTCGTTTTGGGTGTCCTAACTTTAGTCAGCAATCGTATTGCTGCCTAAAGTATGGCCGTCGTTCCCGCGTCGAAATTTTAAAATTTAACGTCGTTTGCGTAACACGTCCGGGAATACGGAAGTACGCTACGCACGTCGCCGTTCGAAAAAATGACGTCACGGTGCGCAAAGCACAACGGGAATTGCGAAACGGAGCATGCGCAGTAGGTCCGGCGCGGGAGCGCGCCTAATTTAAATGGCACACGCCCATTTGAATTGGCCCGTCTTGCGCCGGAGGCTGCCAGCGTAGTTTTCATCGCAAGTGCTTTGTGAATCAGGCACTTGCGATGAAAACTTGCGGCGGTGTAACGTATCTACGATACGTTACGCCGCCGCTCACCTACGTGAATCTGGCCCTTAGCTCTTAACCTATAAAGTGAGAGTTTAACTCTTTCATTTCCTGAGGTATTCAAAGCCTTGTTGACCAGACCAGATTTAAAAAATTTGGTAAGTTTATTCAACAATAACTTTTTAACTGCTTTATTTTTACCAAATGATTTTTGCACCTCTATTTTTTAAAAGACCTTATTTTTTTTTTTTCAGTACAGTGGCTGTAATTTATAAACCAGCCTGGGACTACTTTAATGTATTGCAGGGCCTTTGTCAAAAGGTTAAGTAAAAGAGATGAACCTGTGTCGGTTTAAAGAAGAAATATAGCCAAAGCTTTTTTGGCTGTTCTTCTATAGATCACAGGAGTGCAGTTCATGCATTCACCTACGTGAGTATACATGTTGTTTTAATTAATCCCAAACTTCTCTTTTAATAAATGTCAATAGGTCCTTTGATTGGTCGCTCTCTGAGGAATTGTAGCCTGTGAAATGTGTTGAACAGTATTTAGTGTAAATGCTCTCACATTGTTGAATAGTAAGTGATTAGTTGATTTATAGATGTTGGATTTGTGATGTACACCATTCTTACCTCATCAATTAATTTTTTTTTTGCATTTGTGAAATGTTTCATATTAGTACATTTTAGCAAATACTTGCACATTATAACAACCTTACCTCTGGGCTTTTTTTACCTGTTTCCTCGAGAGCTCCATTCTTTCTATGGCTGATCCACAGATGATGGTGCCATCTTCCAGCTTCTACAGCTGAAGTGTGTTCCTTCTTCATCCATAAGGATAGACTGTGATGAAACAAATTCCATACATCTTCCCAAAAGTTTGTGTTCTTAACACATCACCCCCCCGCCAAAAAAATATACCCTTAGCACTTAACTTTCCATTAGTATGTTCTTAAAAGTTATCCTTCCCCCCAGTGCTTAAAGCAGAAGTAAAACCTAAAAACTAAAATCTGCTAGCAGGTAGGGTCTTTTGGTAGAAGAGAATTTATCTTTTTATCATTTAATCTTTTTAAAAAATCTGCCAACACGCAAAAAGAGGATTCAAGAGAATTACACCATCAGTGCCCAGCCAGTTGGTGAGGGACCCAGGAGAAGAAGAGAATAGCATGGCACTGACAGGGACAGATGGATGGACTTCACAATATGACAAATACTGACTTCTACTCCCATGGTTTAATTCTGGTTTAATTCTGCTTTCATCTCCAAAACTCAGATTTTCATAGTATAACACTGGTTTAACGCGTAAACTAAGCCATTCTTATTGTGCTGCATATCTACAGTACATAATTCTATTGTTTCTAGCCTCTGTACCAATAGCAAGCAAGTCCCATGCTGGAAACAGGCAACATCAAGATCCTAATGAAGAAAGTGTGAGGGGTTGCTCATATGAGGACCGTTAGGTCCAATATAATGTGCAAACATATTTGAATGTTTCAGTAAACCAATACCTCTATATTCACATTAAAGTTCAATGTGCTCATAAACAAAATATACAATCAATGTACATATGAGATGTGAACAAATAAGGAAGAATTAATAATAAATGTCCTAGTGCATATGATTCTTCAGTGCTGATTATCTTCTATGTGGCATCAAAGTGAACAGTCCATCACCAACTGGAATTAATACACCCAATGAGCTCCATATGTGGGTTCAGCTTACCAGTCAGAAGTGATCTCTTTAATTAAAAAGCAGGTCAAGTAGCGCTTTTAGGAGATATACTTGCTCATTGTAGGAAACACCAGGATAACCTGATTTGATGGCTGGGTCGGACCAATTGGTCTGTGTATCTTAGTGGTCATGTAGTAATTCTCTTGCCAGCGTACCATTGTACTTATGAGCATATGTACAATGCAAAGAAATAAATCAATACAAACAAAGGTGAATTTAATTTGCCTTGTAGCTTGGATCCTGTAAAAATGTATAGTCACAGACGGTTAATGCTGGCAGGGGAATGCCCACATCAGCAAATAACAAAGTTCATATATCATTGAGATGTACTGCAATGGTGAAAAGATGGTCTCTGGGCTCTTTGCAGCCTATGTTGAAGTTCAAAGAGCAGAAGGATACTTTTTTCTTCACATAAAATGTTCTTAGCTGTAAGCTAACCAGTCATTTTATATTAGGCACCAGAAAATAAAATCAACAGCTAGTTGTAAATGATTGCACAGTAAGGTATTCATCTGTTAACCAATTAGAGGAACAAACATCTCAGAGCTATAGTATCAGTTGCATTATGCATCACCAGCATTACCTTGCATGGCTCAAAGTTAATTCCAGTCAGAATTTTTTTCTATCTCTATAAATTTTATTTTTTACTTTTTATAAATTTCTCCATTCCTTCAAGGAGTGGTGGTCACTCGCTCTTTCCCCAACCACCAGTCTTGTAACATCCCCTGTGTTCTATTATTGTTATGGTGTACCCTGCAGGTGATGCAGGCTCAGTCGAGGCACAGAGTCTATGTGGAGTAATCCCCGTTTTTATGTATTTTTTTTTGCTGCAACTGGTACCAGGTTGTGGTCCTCAGGATTTCCCCATTCAAATCAACTAGTGCTTCCAACACTAACATTTCCCCAGACTGACAATGCTGCTGTCAAAAGGTGTCTCTGTTGCTCCTCCAGTGGAGTGGAGACAACCTATGACAGGAAGCATTTTACTGGTTTAATTAGCAGGTAAAAATAACAGGAAAAAAAGGGAAAAGGGATACAGCCACCACATCTAACAATTGGTAAGCTGAAATATATTCCATATATTTTGGTTTTAGGGTTTAATACCACCTTAATACCCTTCTGGTCAGAGGACACTCCCAGCAACATTAAAGAAACCCTGTGTCAGGAAGGGCATGTGAGTGCGCCGATGGCGCGCCTGCGCACGTGCGCACGCCGCACATGCAGGCGTGCACTCCCTGAGTGTTTGGCGCCAAACAGGCTATTTAAACTGACCACTTCCTGGACTCAGGTGCTGTCTGTTCTATAACGTTTAGCGTACCTGATCCTGTTATCCTGTATCCTGATTCCTGTTCTGTTCATCCGACCCGGCTTGTCTCTGACGCTCCTGCTCTCTGCCTGCACCTGACCCTGCTCCCGCCTGCTGCTTCTGCTACCTCGCTGCCAGCCCAATACCGACCCGGCCTGCACCTTGACTTCGCTCCTGCCTCCGCTTTTGTTCCTGACGTGCCCGATAGTGTAAGACCCGGCTTGCCTACTTCCACTACCTGCTGACAGCTGCTCCTGGGCCTCTCCAGCACCAGTGTCCTCCTGCGATCCCTTCAGCGACTTCAGCCCAGCGACTTATCAGTGATCCTGCCAGGCACTCATGCAACTTTGTACTCTTGAGCCTCCTGTCCACTCTATCAGGAGCTCGGAGTCAGAGCAGTAAGAGAGGCCGTCCTCCGCACATCAGGCTCTACCGCCAGGGGTGTGACAGTAACGGACAGGCATGTCTGAGCCTGTGCGAGGACCCTCTCCCATGGAAGAACTGTGCCAGCATCTGGCTGAACTGGCACGGGCAGTGAAGGACTTACAAGCAGGCTATACCCAGCTGGAAGGACGAGTGCAGACCTTGTCTTCTGTTACCCAGGGACCTGCACCTGTCCCTGCCGCCTACCAGGGGGCTTCTCCTACTCCGGCAGTTGTCATGCTTCCACCTGAACCCAGGGTCCCGACCCCAGAAAAAATCCTTGGAGATCTCAGCAAGTTTAGATCCTTCAAAAACGCATGTGAACTGTATTTTGCACTGCAACCTCGCACCTTCTCCCTGGAGGCCACGAAGGTCGGTTTTGTAATCTCTCTGTTGCAAGGGGAACCACAATCCTGGGCCCATCGTCTCCTTGAGCAGAAGTCCGTGTGTTTAGCAGATCTACCTTCATTCTTCGCTGCCATGGCCCAGTTGTACGAGGATCTCCAGCAAGCCACTTCTGCTGAAGCGGCCCTTCGTTCACTTCAGCAAGGTCGCAGACCAGTTGAGGATTACGTCTCTGAGTTCAGACGATGGGGCTTTGACACTAACTGGAACGATGCTGCATTACGCTACCAATTCCGCATGGGCCTCTCGGAGTCCCTTAAGGACGAACTAGCCAGAGTGGGGGTGCCTTCCACCTTGGAGGCTCTGATTGACTTATCTATCCAAATCGATCGCCGGTTGAGAGAACGGAGATCAGGGCCAGTCACGCCCAGTATGGATGCTACCACAGGTTCCCAGTCCCTTCAACCCTGCTCCACCGGCCCCTGCCCCGGCCGCGTCTGACGCACCAGAGCCAATGCACATTGGCCTACTTCACCCCTCTCTCACCATTGAAGAACGTCAACGCCGCCTCCAGCAGAATCTTTGTCTGTACTGCGGAGGGTCAGGCCATTATGTGAGATCCTGTCCAGTCAAACCCCGTAAGTGCCTCTCGGTTACTTCTCCCCCTGCAACTATGAACATGCCCAGCAATTCTGCTCACCTTGCTCTCTCCATTTCATTACAGCTGCCAGAAGAGACCATCCAGACGCCCGCTATAATTGATTCCGGGGCCTGCAGCTGCTTTGTGAATCTATCCTTTGCTGCGAAACACCGTATTCCACTTTAACCCAAACCACAGAGACTTTCCATCTACCTGGCCGATGGGTCCATTATTAAATCTGGGGCAGTTACGCACGAGACTGTTCCTCTACTAGCCACCATGGCCAGGGATCATAAAGAATTGCTTTGATTAGACGCCATCGCCTCTCCTTTGTTCCTGATTATTCTCGGCATGCCCTGGCTGAAAGCCCATAACCCCAGCATCAACTGGACCACAGACGAGATTGAGTTCCTTTTGCCCTACTGCCTGCAGCACTGCCTTCCAACTCCTTGTGACCAGCCTTCCCTATTATACCTTGATACAGACTCTGAGGCTCGTCAATCGGTACCTACAGTGTACCACAATTTCCTGGATGTGTTTAGCAAGAAAGGGGCAGAGACTCTCCCTCCTCATCGGTCCTATGACTGTCCAATCGAACTCCTCCCCGAAGTTCCTTTTGGATGGATTTTCCCTTTATCTGAATGTGAACTTGTAGCCCTTAAAGACTATATTGATGAAAATCTGAAGAAAGGGTTCATCCGACCTTCCACGTCTCCGGCTGGTGCAGGAATCTTCTTTGTGGAAAAGAAGGATCACTCTTTACGTCCATGTGTGGATTACCGTGAGCTGAATAAAATTACGGTCAAAAACCGTTACCCCCTGCCACTAGTGCCTGAACTTTTTCAGAGACTTGGTGCTGCCATCATCTTTACTAAGCTGGACCTCCGGGGTGCCTATAATTTGATCCGTATACAGGAAGGGCATGAATGGAAGACCGCCTTCCGTACACGTTTTGGGCATATCGAGTACCTTGTAATGCCCTTCGGACTTTGCAATGCCCCTGCTACGTTCCAGCACTTTATTAATGATGTCTTCCGAGATTTACTGGACTTATTTGTTGTTGTATATCTTGATGATATACCAATTTTTTCTTCCTCCCTAGACGACCATCGCAGACACGTTAGAAATGTACTGGGTCGCCTTCGGCAACATGGACTCTACGCCAAGCCCGAAAAAATGCGAATTTGAGCGCCAGAGCATCCAATTCTTGGGCCTGATTATATCTACTGAGGGTATCAAGATGGATCCTCAAAAAGTGGCAGCCATCTTGGACTGGCCAGCTCCCAGTGATAAGAAAGGCATCCAACATTTAGTAGGTTTTGCGAACTTTTACAGGAAATTTATCAGGGGATTCTCTGCAATTATCTCCCCCATCACCCGGCTCAGACTGCTTTCGAGACTCTGAAAAAGCTATTTACCTCCGCATCTGTCCTGAAACACCCTGACTCGGCCCAGCCATATGTTCTAGAGGTGGACGCATCGGAAACGGTGGTTGGAGCCATACTTTCCCAGAGACAGGGACCCAAAGCTCTGTTGCACCCTGTCGCCTTCTTTTCTTGTAAGCTGTCCAGTGCAGAGAAGAATTATGATGTCGGGATCGCAAACTCCTAGCGATCAAAGCAGGTTTAGAAGAATTGAGGTATCTTTTAGAAGGGGCTGCACATCCAATCTTAATCTACACGGACCATAAGAATCTCGAATATCTGAGGACGGCAAAAAGACTGAAACCCCGGCAGGCCAGATGGGCACTTTTCTTTTCCAGATTCACTTTTCATTTGACATACAGGCCAGGATCAAAGAACATAAAACCAGATGCGTTGTCACACATGTTCAGCAAACTTCAAGCAACTTCTCCACCAGATACCATCCTGTCATCCGGCAACTTTTGCAAGGAAATTTGATCACCCAAATCAAGCAAGCTTCTGTAGGTAACCCTTCCCCACCTGGGACCACCCTATTGGCGAGAGACGGGCTACTTTGGTACGGAGACAAGGTCTTTGTACCAGAAAGTCTGCGAGTCCCCACCTTCGTGGGTTGTGCCACGACCACATGCTTGCAGGGCATTTTGGCATTAATAATACATCTGAACTGATGCAATGGACGTTTTGGTGGCCCGGGATGGAGAAAGACTGTAAGAAGTATGTGGAATCATGTACTACTTGTATTCGCAATAAGAACAGCAGGTCCAAGGCCTGGGGTCTACTCAAGCCACTCCCGGTCCCGAGTAGACCGTGGCAGATGATTTCCATAAACTTTATCGTGGAGTTGCTGCCATCCGAGCGCTGTAATACTATCTTTGTGGTCGTCGACCGCTTGTCCAAGATGGCCCATTTCCTACCCATGAAAGGCACTCCTTCTGCACAAGAGACTGCACAAATCTTCATCAAAGAGATCATAAGGCTTCACGGAGCTCCGGCAAACATAGTCTCCGACAGAGGGGTCCAGTTCACCTCCAGGTTCTGGAGGTCGTTGTGCGAGTCTCTAGGGATTGAACTTTCATTCTCATCAGTTTACCACCCGCAGACAAATGGACAGACGGAAAGGACCAATCAGCCGCTCGAATAATACCTTCGCTGTTTTTCTTCATTTTCGCAAGACGATTGGGTTCACTTACTTCCTCTGGCCGAATTCGCCAACAACAATTCCTCCCACTCAGCCACCAAACAATCGGCATTCTTTGCAAATTACGGTTTTCACCCATCTTTTTTGTTTAACTGAGTTCCAGAATGCTCTGTACCTGCTGTCCCTGAAACAGTGGACTTCTTTAGTACCAACAACAAATTGTTACAGGAAACAATGGCCCAAGACCCAGGCTTACAACAAAGAAGTTTTTGATAAGAAGAGAAGGGGTGAACTAATCTTAGACCCAGGCGACCAAGTCTGGTTAGCAACCACAAACCTAAAACTCGCTTGCCCCTCGAAAAAATTAGGACCTAAGTTTCTGGGACCATTGCCTGTGAAGAGACGGATCAATAATGTCGCTTATGAGCTTGAGTTACCGGACTCCCTTAGGATTCATCCCGTATTCCATGTAACCCTACTAAAACCTGCTGTTTCCAATCTGTTCCCTGACCGTGATGTTGGTCCACCTAAACCCGTGTTTGTAGACGGCGAGGACGAGTTTGAAGTGGAAGCGGTACTAGATTGCAGGAGAAGGAGGAATCAGGTTCAGTACCTAATCAAATGGAGGGGATACGGACCGGAGGACAATTCGTGGGAAATGGAAGGCAATATTCACGCCCGAAAGCTCGTTCAAGCCTTCAAGAACTCTCACCCCGACAAAGTGGCCAGATTGGGCATCCGGAGGCTGCCCGTTAGGAGGGGGCAATGTCAGGAAGGGCATGCCAGTGCCCAAAATGGCGGCCGTAGAAGTCGGCCTGGGACTTCTGTTTCTGCGAGCACGCGCCTGTGCGCGCGCACGTGCGCACGCCGCGGTGTGCACTCCCTGAGTGTTTGGCGCCAATCAGGCTATTTAAACTGGCCACTTCCTGGACTCAGGTGCTGTCCGTTCTATAACGTTTAGCGTACCTGATCCTGTTATCCTGTATCCTGATTCCTGTTCTGTTTATCCGACCCGGCTTGTCTCTGACGCTCCTGCTCTCTGCCTGCATCTGACCTGGCTTGTTTTGACCCTGCTCCCTCCTGCTGCTTCTGCTACCTCGCTGCCAGCCCAATACCGACCCGGCCTGCACCTTGACTTCGCTCCTGCCTCCGCTTTTGTTCCTGACGTGCCCGATAGTGTATGACCCGGCTTGCCTACTTCCGCTACCTGCTGACAGCTGCTCCTGGGCCTCTCCTGCACCAGTGTCCTCCTGCGATCCCTTCAGCGACTCCAGCCCAGCGACTCATTAGTGATCCTGCCAGGCACTCGTGCGACTTTGTACTCTTGAGCCTCCTGTCCACTTTATCAGGAGCTTGGAGTCAGAGCTGTAAGAGAGGCCATCCTCCGCACATCAGGCTCTACCGCCAGGGGCGTGACACCCTGGAAGTCCTGGAGGTAGTGAAGGTCTTAGACATTCTTTAAATCCCAGCAAGGGTTCTTGTACAGATTCTTTGAAGATATGGCAGGAATATTGGAACAACTATAAATATATATAATTTTATTTAAAAATGCTTTATTTATAAGGACATTAAATAGATCAGGTACATAAGTCAGCCCAACAGAATTGTCACAAAAATTCCAAAATCAGCAGCAATGTGCTGTGCGGTGCAGTGTGTCCAACCATCCTTATATCTGCTGTCTGCTACCTGCCAACCTGTCAAGTACCTGCTGTCTGCTACCTGCCAGTCTGCCATACACCTGCTGCCTGTGACCTGCCAGCCTGCCAAGTACCTGCTGTCTGCCACCTGCCAGCCTGCCAAGTACCTGCTGCCCTGTGTCACGATCCAGCCCATCTCTGTGTGCTCACAGACCTTTCATCTACAGCATTCACTATCTGAACTTCTAGGCACTCATGCCACTCCAGGCTTCCATGCATTCTGTTTACTTTATCATGGGTACCAGGTATCAAGCAAGCAAAGCCATCACTTCCAGTCACTTTTTGGCACCTCTTTTGGGAATCTACATTTCTCACCATTGGGTGGTACAAAAAGCAATGTGTTTGATCACCTCTGCGGTTTTAATTTTTTGCGCTATAAACAAAAATAGAGCGAAAATTTTGAAAAAAATCTATATTTTTTACTTTTTGCTATAATAAATATATGTTTTCCGTTTAGGCCGATAAGTCACAATAAACGTTTATCGATTGGTTTGCACAAAATGTATAGCATTTATAAAAAAATAGGGGATAGTTTTATTGCATTTTTATTAATACTTTTTTTTACTACTAATGAAGGCGATCAGCGTTTTTTTTCATGACTAGGACATTATGGAGGACACATCGGACAATTTTTACACATTTTTGGGACCATTGTAATTTTCACAGCAAAAAGTGCTATAAAAATGCACTGATTACTGTGAAAATGACAATTGCAGTTTAGGAGTTAACCACCAGGGGGCACTGTAGGGGTTAAGTGTGACCTCATATGTGTTTCTAACTGTAGGGGAGCGGGGCTGGACGTGTGACGTCAGTGATCATCTTTCCCTATATCAGGGAGCAGACGATAACTGACACTGCCACAATGAAGAACGGGGAAGGTGTGTTTACACACACCTCTCTCTGTTCTTCAGCCCTGGTGACCGATCACGGGACACCGGCGGCGATCAGGTCCACGAGTCCCGTGGGCGTGGTCATGGAGCTTCGGACCCACGGCTGGGCCTTAAAGAGACACATACAGGTACATGATTGTGCCCAGCCGTGCCATTCTGCCGACGTATATCGTCGGTAGGGGGTCCTTAAGTGGTTAAGGAAAGATCTTAATAAATTTTATGAATAAATACTGATGCGCTCGTATTAACTCAATGTGAATCATACATATGCAATCAAGCAAAAAAACCTGGTGAAGAAACTCTTAATATATGTGAGTAGATCATGAAAAAGTCCTCATGATTGAATCAGCCAGTCTGCAGTGATCCTTCCCTAATTGCCAAGCTCTCACCAGGATAGAATACCCATGACTAAGTCACGTGACGAGTGACGATACATGTGGGGGAGGAGCCTACAGTGACGGACCATCGGATGTCTATCACGAGTGAGGAGTCCACTTAAACTGAGCGGCAACATACCCTGTCTATAACATAAGCGAGGATACGTGAGTGCACTAAGTGCAGCCTTTATCCACATCTATATGGTACAATATTGCGCTATGTTTCCTTTTCCTCCTCTTTTGCATGTGACTGAATGAAACTGGAAACATCTGATCGTTTGCAGGAGGTTGTTGTATCCTGATCACATTGAAGTGAGAGCTTGGCAATTAGGGAAGGATCGCTGCAGACTGGCTGATTCAATCATCAGGACTTTTTCATGATCTACTCACATATATTAAGAGTTTCATCACCAGGTTTTTTTGCTTGATTGTATATGTACGATTCACATTGCACATGAGTTAATACGAGCGCATCAGTATTTATTCATTTATCATTTGATTTAGTTCACTGTTTTTTGATTGCTGCTGTATTATTTAGTTATTTTTTGTTTGGTTTCTTTGAGATTATTTGTTAGTAGCGCTGTAGTCCCTTTCACTATATTTAATTTATTAATAAATTCTATGACCTTTGAAAGCTCACAATGGGTCTTAATTATTGAAGCCAGAGAGAGAAAAATTAACATAAAAGACAGGTTTTTGCCCATAGTGACCAATCAGAATTCTTCTTTAAAGCAGTGATAAACTCTAGGAATAAAAAAGAAGAAAAACACCCCTGCAAGGCAATATCATAATGTGCTAGTATGCATCACAGACTTACCTTAAAATTAAGCCCTCCAGCAGTGCGCTGTCACTGCTGCAGAGGCTTTCTTCTTCACTCTTCCTTCAGGGTTCGTGGACTTCACCGCGGAGTCTCCGCCGCGGCACACAGCTCTGAAGTATCGTCACGAGTATGCTGTTCCTTCAGAGCGCATGCGCCAGTGATGTCACTGGCTGTTGTTGGCTAGAATATCTCCTAAACGGTGCAAGTTTAGGAGATATTGCTTTTACCTAGAGGTAAGCTTTATTATAAGCTTACCTGTGGGTAAAAATACAAACACACTAACTACCACTTTAACTTTCCATAAACATGATTTAATTGCAGTCAGCAACAACTCCACTTTTGTGTTCAACTTTTCACCCGGTTACGCTGAAAAAATATTTGTCCCCTTTCTGTTTGAAATGCTCGCTATCTGCTGTAAAGAATATCAGGCAAGATTTGGGGGGGGGGGATACCTGCAATAGCTATCCCACATTATGGATGATAGTAAAATAATTTATTATGAATACATATGTGTTTTGGTGTATTTTATTGTGTTTTTTAAATAATTGTTAGAGCCATAGAGTTATATATTGTTATAATTAAAAGGAAAATATTGTAGTAATGTCTCCCAAAATTTACAAATGTAGTTTTTATATTTGAAAAGGTCTGGTATACATGGCACCCTATCAGGGGTTAAAGTGCAGGATCCTGTAAGAACTAACCTAGTGAACTGAAATTATTGAAACTTATATTCTGATTGCTTTCAATTTTTGTGAAATTTGTACTTAGATTTTGCCTAATCGAGTTGGCCTGTAAGTGCATTATGTTTTAGTATTCATCATACGTCAAAAAGTATTCTTGTTCAACTGGCTTTGTCCTTAAGAAAATGCCTACTTCCATTTTGCCAGTGAGGGAAAACAGAGGAACAAGTAACACAGAACAGAAACAGATGTACACATCTCAGTCCGTTGTAAAACGGATGTAGGACACATTCCATAGCACCGAACACCTACAGCTGGAAATCTTTCAATGCTCCATCTCTGCTTGGCACAAGAAAGGAAAATACCAGCTGGATGGACTCACAGGGATTTATAATAAAAATGCAGAGTGCAAAATCTACAGCAATTATGCACAGAAACCAATCAGCTTCCAGGTTTTATTGCCAAAGCTTAATCGAACAAGCTGAAGTTCGGAGTGCACCAGTTTTAGTAACTCTACCTCACAGTGTTCAGCAGGAACAACATGTTTAGAACCATATGTGCTCAGAGACATTTTACCTAAACACAGAATTTATGTGTTCTAGGTATACACACCCAAATGCATATGACCCTAAACACACGTATCAATAGGTACAGTTTCCACTGCGTTCAGCCACCATGTATTTTAGCCTGTCATTGATTTTGACAGGTAGGGGGTGGATGCTGCACCTGTGCATCCAGAGCACCTGAAAATGTCAGGATTTAATGCACAGGGGCCAAAATGCTTGTGTGCACATAGCCTTAGGTCCCATACACACGGGAGTATTTATCCGTGGATACGGTCCAGCGGACCGTTTCCGCGGATAAATCCTCTCGAGGATTTCAGCAGATTTTAAACCATGTGTTACTGCAAGTTTAATGCCATATATTTCATTGCATTACTGCAAGTTTAACGTCATATATTTCATTGCGTTATTGCAAGTTCAACACCAAAAATGGTGTTGCGTTACTGCAAGTTTAACGCCATATATTTAATTGTGTTACTGCAAGTTTAATGCCATATATTTCATTGCATTACTGCAAGTTTAACGGCCTATAGTTCTGTGCATTACTGCAAGTTTAGTGCTGTATATTTCATTGCGTTACTGCAAGTTTAATGCTGTATATATTTCATTGCTTAACTGCAAGTTTTTTTTTTATAAATCTCTTTATTAAATTTTATCTTTTTTTTTCATATCCAAATATCTTTCACATTTCACATTTATCTCTATAAAATCATATAAATCATTTCATTACAATTACATACATTATGTTTATACATTCTATACATTTAACCTCTTTCTTAACCCTTTCTTCCATTGGTGTAGTTCCATCCCACTTCCGTACCCCCCTACCCTAAAGCCGTTGTCACATTCTCTATCCAATTTGCCCATATTTTTTTATATTTCTCCCCATTTCCTCTATTATAGTATGTCTCTTTATACAGTGACAGATTACTGTTTATCAAGTTTTTCCATTGCGCCACCGAGGGAGCTTCCGCTCTCATCCAATTTAACACTATTGCCTTTCTTGCATAGAAGAGGAACAGACCCACCTGTGTTCTTCTTTCTATAGGGGCCATATTTTCCTCTACTAGTCCCAACAGGCAGATCTCTGCCTCTAGGTCCAGTTGGTCCAGTTGGACCTCTCTCCAAAACCACTTTATCTTCGTACAGGTCCAGAATCGGAGCTAGATTCAGGTACAGTTATGACGGGCGTATCAGTAGATACGCGTCGTAACTCCGAATCCACGCCGTCGTATATTTAAGCGTATGCTCAAACTGAGATACACTTAAATGTTGCTAAGATGCGAGCGGCGTAAGTCTCCTACGCCGTCGTATCTTAGCTGTCTATTTACGCTGGCTGCTAGGGGCGCTTCCGTAGATTTACATGTAGAATATGTTAATGACCTAGATACGCCGATTCACGAACGTACTTGCGCCTGCTTCGCCGTTTACGTAAGGCTTACGTCCGGCGTAACGTTACCCCTGCTATATGAGGCGCAGCCAATGTTAAAGTATGGACATTGGAACAGCCGTCAAATTTTACGTAGTTTACGTAAGTGGTACGTGAATGGGGCTGTGCATAGGTTACGTTCACGTCGAAAGCATTGAGCCAACGTAACTTAGGGAATATATGCGACGTGACTCCGAGCATGCGTGCGCATGCGCGGATCGTTAGTGAATACATTTACATGGGGTCACGGCTACTTTGAATACAACACACCCACTAGTTACACTACGCCGGCGCAACGTATGGCGCCAGACCTTTGTGAATAATGGTCTGGGCGCCCTATTTTATGTTGGCGTAGCGCAAATGAGATGCGCTACACCGGCAAAACTATACGCCGAGCTACGTGAATCTAGCTCTATACGTATAAAGTTCCCTGGAATACCTGCACATCTCCAACAGCTTTGAGGATTTGATGGAAATATTTTAAACTATTATACGGTGTTATTTTAAATTGAATTAATTTGTCTCGAAGTGAGACTAGAATCTGGAATGGAAATCTATATACCTCCCCCCAATTTTTTTATGATAGTTTTGGGACATCTCTCAACCAAAACTCACATAGTTTATTCATATCTGATGGCTCTGTTTTTACTAGATAGATGTTGTAACGGGAGTCACTTTTTGGGCATAGGGTGACTGAGAACTGATATCTCGGATTACATGGGATGGGACATTAATGATAATTCATATTGCAGGATATCTTGAGATATTCAAGTGGTTATTCTGACCCACGCCAGGTCAGTGGAGTGTTTTCATTCAATGTGAGGACACATGCTGTTGAGGTGTTAATTGGGGCTACTCCTGAAAAACATTCCATTGTCCATTGTGAGATGCTAACTAAGTCGTAAAGGTCAGATGTCTAGCTTTTAGGTGTTAATTCAGCCTGGCTCCTAAAGACCTTTCATTATGTATGCTAATAATACTGTTTTGTGTGTGGAATGTGACTTGTCAAGCTGTAGTAATTACCTCCTCTAATGCAAAGACAGGCTGTCTGGATAATGTTTAGTAATTAGCCCATCTGAAGGTGTATTGAAGCCCCATTGTGTGATGCTGGGGTGGAGAGTTATTTGTTCCTTTGATTACTGTAACATGTTGTACTGTATATAAGAGAGCTAACCATTAAAGCATGGATTCATTCATTTGACTCAGAAAGAACAGAGCTTGTCTCGTCTTAATTCTGGGGGAATTCTTATGGAATGGATCGGGTCTGTTGGATGGTTGGAGTGTCAGATATACTTTCGTGGTTGATGGAATGGGAATATAGTAAATGGTGGTGACCGTTACAGTGGTGGCACAGCAGTGAGATGATACCACAGCCTTAAAGGACAGCTACAAGGACTTACTGGAGAACCGTGGCAAACCGGCCAGCAACCGTAAGAAGATGGACGTGATCACATAACTTGTCCAAATGGATGGAGCTGAAAGACCCAACTTAACGGAAAGGCCCAGTGTAACAGACAGGACACCAGAGGAGGAAAGTTTTGATTGGGCTGTTAAACTAAGACTGGCACACTATGGTCCTAACCCTCCACCGGAGATCATAGACCGAGATATAGGTGCTGTGGACGCAAATTGGCTACGGCAAAGAGGTTCTGCAGCAGCAGAAGTCACAGCAGCACCAACTGAAAGTAGAAAGATACATTTTGTTACTTTTAAGAATTTCATTGAAACTGAAGGGGATATTAATGGGTACCTTGCTGATTTTGAACAACTATGTGCCCTACACCGGGTGCCCACAGAGGAATGGGTTACCAATTTGTCTGGGAAATTGTCTGGCCGGGCCAGTGAAGCGTTCAGGGCCATCCCAGACAAGGATATTATGAACTATGGACTGGTAAAAGAAGCACTTTTGGCCAGGTATGCCGTCACACCAGAGGCATACCAGAGGCGGTTCCGAGAGATAAGCAAGCAGACTGGAGACTCATATACCGAGTGGGCATGCCGCCTACACTGCACTGCATCCCAATGGGTCGATTGATGCCAAGCAGAATCCAGGGAAGAGGTGTTGCAGGTGTTCCTGCTGGAGCACTTCTTTGACAAACTGTCCCGGGAAGTCAGAGAGTGGGTCCGGGACAGAAACCCTTTCTCCTTGTCTGAAGCAGCTCGCCTGGCGGACGAATATACAGATGCCCGCAAACTGGATAACTCTGTGGTCAAGACAACAGCTCGGGTGGATTATTGATCGGCGGCACCCCCTCCGGCTATTGCCTACAAACCCCAGTCGGACCGTCCTACAGCACCACCTCCAGCGGCCACTTATCCTCAGCAGCCCAGGTTCAACTCCCAGGACTACTCACAGCCCATCAGGTTTTTCGGGTGTAAACAGCTAGGACACAAAAAGCTAGACTGTCCATTGAATCCACCCAGGCAGTCACAGTCATGGAGACAGCCAGAAAGGGGGAACCCCCACACATCCATGCCTGCGGCCCACTGCGTTGAGGAGGAAGAACATTGGGGCATCCTGCACGTGGCAGATCCGATACAAGCAGTTAATCAGGACAACAGGCAGCAACACAGGCAGACTGTCTAGGTCAATGGAAAGGTAGCCAATGGGCTACGTGATGCTGGGGCCACCATGATCCTGCTACAGAAGAAACTCATCCCAGAGAGCCAGCACACCGGAGACACACCGGAGACACTGTAGCCGTAAGAGTGGCGGGAGGCACCATCTTCCGGCTACCCGTTGCCTGGGTTCACCTGGATTGGGGGGTTGGTTCGGGACATGTGAATGTAGGGGTGATGAATGATTTGCCAGCGGATGTACTACTGGGGAATGATTTGGCCCCCCTTGTTTCTGCTTACGCCCGATGTGCCCCGCTGAAGCCCACACAGTGACTACCTGTGCCCAGACCCGTGCTTCTGGAACCAACCCGCTTGCTGCTGAGACCCCTGGGTAAGACTATGTCCCCCGACAGGTACCGTAGATCAGGCACAATATCACAGTCTAAAATGGGAATGTGACAAGTTGGCCAGTGAGAAATCGGAGATGCAATGACACTACGTCATGTATTATGAGATGTCCCGTGGCTTGAACATTGAAATGCACAAACAGGCTGAAATTGTCAAAAGGTTAAATAGAATTTGCACCAAGGTTGTGCCTTACCTCTCCCAAGAGCATCAGCAACAGGTTTTGGGAGCCATTGAGAGAGCAAAGCAAGTGACTGTTCCAGAACTGAATTCCATTATTCACCTTCACCATCAGCTACCGACCTGGTAAGCAAGATGGCAATGCTACTCCTGAAAGACATTCCATTGTCCATTGTGAGATGCTAACTAAGTCGTAAAGGTCAGATGTCTAGCTTATAGGTGTTAATTCAGCCTGGCTCCTAAAGACCTTTCATTATGTATGCTAATAATACTGTTTTGTGTGTGGAATGTGACTTGTCAAGCTGTAGTAAATACCTCCTCTAATGCGGAGACAGGCTGTCTGGATAATGTTTAGTAATTAGCCCATATGAAGGTGTATTTAAGCCCCATTGTGTGATGCTGGGGGTGGAGAGTTCTTTGTTCCTTTGATTACTGTAACATGCTGTACTGTATATAAGAGAGCTAACCATTAAAGCATGGATTCATTCATTTGACTCAGAAAGAACAGACCTTGTCTCGTCTTAATTCTGGGGGAATTCTTATGGAATGCATCGGGTCTGTTGGATGGTTGGAGTGTCAGATAAGCTGTCGTGGTTGATGGAATGGGAATATCGTAAACAGTGGTGACCGTTACAGGTGTATAAAGTTGAAATCATCCCTTTTTCCTTTCTCTTTCTCACCATTTGTTCTAAGCCTGTTTCTATTAGCTGCGGGATGCCATCAGGAAATTGGGCTACCAGAGCATGAACCAACTGCATATGTCTAAAAAAATAATTCTCCGGCACATTCAATTTTTCTCTCATATCTGCAAATGAGGATATTTTTCCCTCGTGTATTACTTGTGATATTTTTTTACTTCAAATTTTGTCCAAGCTCTAGGATCCTGAATGGAGGTTAAATGTACCAATTCGGGATTTCTCCATAATGGAGTATTTGGGGATATATCTGTTTTTAGATTGCTTTCTCTTGCTATACCAACTTTCCATGGCCTTATTGTTGTTATCATTGACAGGGTTAAGTCTCGCCTACTTTTAAGCCCACAAAATGGTAGTGCCTGCAGTGCCTCCAAAGACTGTACCACTGCCGCCTCCACCATTGTAGCAGGATCATATCTATCGGGATTCAACCATCTCCCTATTGTCACCAGCTGAGTTGCAAGATAATATTTATATAGATCTGGGAATGCTAACCCCCCTGTTCCACTGGGCGCATAAGTGTTTTTAATTTTATTCTAGCTATTTTATTTTGCCATATAAATGAGGATAAAATACAATGCAGCTGTGTAAAAAAAAGTTTTGGTAACCATTGTGGTGAGTTTCTAAACAAATATAACAGCCTGGGAAGAATCTTAATTTTTATTAAATTTACACTCCCCAATAGAGACAGAGGAAGCATCTCCCACACCTTTAGTTTTTCTTTATATTCCTGCAGCACTGGATCTAAATTCAACTTTTTAAATTCCTCAGCCTGGCGTGATATTATTATGCCCAGATATTTAAATTATGTTACCCATCTCAATGGGAGATTTGGGGTCGCTGTATCCTGTGCTCCTTGATCAATGGCAAATAACAGTGATTTATCCCAGTTCACTTTAAGTCCTGTAAAACCTGAGAAGATATTCAGTAGCTCTAAAGCTCCCCTTAAATGATGGACCTGCATCCTTTAAAAATAGCAGCATATCATCGGCATACAGGTATACCCTCTCCTCCAGCCCCCTTACTCGGAGTCCCTGGATCTCTTGCGAGGTCCTCAGAGTCTCTGCCACTGGCTCTATTGCTACCGCAAAAAGTGCTGGAGAGAGAGGGCAGCCCTGTCTTGTGCCCCTATGCAACTGAAAAAAGGATGACAGTTTTCCCCCTAATTTAACCGCTGACATAGGTTCTCTATATATTGTTTGTACCCATTTAATAAATGTTACTGGGAACCCCATTCTTCTAAGTACTTCCCATAGAAAAGGCCATTTGATCAAATCGAAGGCCTTCTCTATATCTAGGGAGGCCACCTTTCTTGTTCCTTCACAGTTATGATGGGCATGTATATTTGTAAATAGTCTTCATAGATATACATCTGTCGTTCTCTATGGCATGAATCCTGTCTGATCTGAATCTATAATAGTCTTTAAAAGTGGCTGTAATCTTAATGTTAATATTTTACTTAGTATTTTTAAATCTATATTTAGTAGTGCTATTGGCCTATATGACGATCATATTTTTGGATCCTTTCCTTCTTTGTATATTAATGTTATATGTGCCTGTCTCATTGAATCGGGTAATATCCCTTTCACTAGCCCACTTGTATATACCTCTGCCAATTTTGGAGCTAAAGAGCTTCATATTTTTTATAGAATTCAACAGGAATTCCATCTGGGCCTGGTGCTTTTTCCCCTGGAAATGTTTTTATAACCTTAATTATTTCTTCACTCGTGATTGGATCCAACAATGCCTCCCTCTCCCTATCCGACAACCACCCGAGGGCCACCCGGTCCAACAGTTCCGACATGGCCCCCGGGTGGAAGCCGGAGGGGAGAGAAGAAGCATATAACCTACTATAGTACTCACTAAAGGCCTTCAAGATCTCATCAGGTTCCTTTATTCTCGTTCCATCTGGCGTTTTTATTTCTGCTATAGTTGTGGCTTGATACTCTTGCTCTGCCAATCTCGCCAAGAACCTCCCACTTTTGTCCCCTTGCTCAAAAATATTTTGTCTCCTTCTTTGTAATTCTAACCTTGTTATTTCCTCCATATGTAATTGTAATTCCCTTTGTGCAGCCATCATTATATCGAAGTTGGGATTGCTTGGGTCTTGGCTGTATTTTCCCTTACTACACTCTACCTGTTTTTGTAACTCCTGTACCCTAACCTTCTGTTTTTTATTTACCGCTGCAATATTTGAAATATATTGTCCTCGTAGGTATGCCTTGAATGCATCCCAAACCATATCCACTGAGGATGATCCCTCATTATTTTCCCAATATTCATTTATTACAGTTACCATCTTTTCAGCTATCTCTGGATATAACACCCATTGTGGAGATAACCTCCACAGTGCTGGATTTCTGGGGGTGGGGATACGTATTGACACCAACATGGGGGCATGATCCGAAAGGCCACTCTGTAAATATACAGCGTCTACAATGTCTGTTAACATTGTAAAATCTGCAAAGGCTAGATCTATCCTAGACGCTGTTTTATAAGATGTAGAATAACAAGAGCACATTCTTTTTTCTGGATTTCTCCATCTCCATATTTCTGTCACCTCTGTCACTTGTGCCCAATTATATAGATCAGCTGACTGACGTTTAGGAGGTCCTGGTCTGCCCAGCTCGGTGGAGAGTACCGAATTAAAATCTCCAATAAGCATCAGTTTTGCTGGAAGAAATTGAATATTTTTTTCCATTATCTCATTCTGGATTCCAACAGAAAATAGAGGCGGAATTTATATTGCCACTACAATAAATTTTTGTTGTCCAATCATGTACCGCAGGATCACATATTTCCCTTGTGAATCTATATAGGCTTCCTCTACCTTCCCAGGGAAAGTTTTACTAACTAGAACTGATACCCCTCTGGCATAGGATGAATAAGTGGCATGATACTCTTTTTGTACTAAGGATTCTTTTAATGTTGTTAATTTTTTTCCTATATAGTGTGTCTCCTAAAGTATGATCAATTGGGGACTCTGGGCCAAATTCTCAAAAACCTGTGTAAATTTCGGATTATCTAACTTATGTCATTTAAGTTACGGCGCCCTAAGTTGGTGTCGTAAGTACCGTATTCTCAGCGCATTTGCGCACAAAATTGCGCCATCCTTAACCTAAGTTTCAATGCGTAAGGCGTGGTTATGGCAAGTGGGAATGAAGTGGGCGTGCCTCATTGTAATGAGCCGTGACCCCATGCAAATGAAGTGCCGGCCGTACTGCGCATGCGCGCACGAATCTGGACCTCACTGCGCATGTGCAGAACTTTGGTCATCGCAATCAGTGAGATAGGTAAAAGGCCAAGCGTACTTAGTTTGAAGATCGCCCTGTGTCTAAATAGCCCCAGTCAAACAGACTTCTATTGCAAAAGTATTTCCCTGTGTTCCCTTCCTAAAGCAAGTTGCTTCTGCTTTGAACGTTTGTCAGTGTTTGTTGGTAAGATTTGTTTGTGAGAAAAGTGTTTGTGGAGTTGGAGGGTATAGTTGGTGTTTGTTTTTGCTAATTTGTTCTTTGTTTTGATTGTTTGCCTGTTTGTTTTTGAGAAGTGTTTCTTTTTTGGTGTGTGATTGTTTTTTGTTTTCCTTTTTTGCCTGTTTGTTTTTGAATTTATAGTAGCTGTCTGTATATTTTTTATTTTTGCTTGTTTTTATTTTCTTTGTTGTGTGTGTGTATTGTTGTTTGTTTTTTGGGTGAGTTCCCTGTTGCTGGGTGTTGTCTGTCATGGCTCCCAAGCGCAGGAAGCTTAATTTTACCCTGGCAGAGAAGCATATACTTGCTCAGGGCGTCATTAAATATGGGCGATTTCTCCATGGCCCTGAGAGCCACAACACCACCCCGGCCAGGAGGAAGGAGATCCTTAAAACTATTACCGATCGGATCAATGCGGCGGGGGGGGGGGAGACCAGGACCATCGCTGGAGTTCAAAAAAAAAAAAATGACTTGAGGAGCGTGTCCCGGAACAAGCTGGCAACGCTGCATGCCCATACCAGGGGCACTGGAGGAGGGGGACCCTGCCCAGTCAGGATGAGTGAGGAGGAATGGGCAGTGGCCCAGTGTTTCCACCCACAGCAGGTGGTGGGCCTGCCTGGCTTTGACAATGATCCTCTTATGAGGACAGGTAATTTTTTGGAATTTCTATCTGGTGATTAGCATGTGTGGGTGGGAGTAGGGAAGATGTGCCAAGTGTGTGGATCCAACAACCTGTGATTGTTTTGTTTCCTCCCCAGATGGCCAGGAGGTTGCAGCCCCATCAGCCCAGGAGGTGGCAGCCCCATCAGGGCAGGAGGTTGCTGGCCCATCAGGGCAGGAGGTGGCAGCCCCATCAGGTCAGGAGGTGGCAGCCCCATCAGGGCAGGAGGTGGCAGCCCCATCAGGGAAGGAGGTGGCAGCCCCATCAGGTCAGGAGGTTGCTGGCCCATCAGGGCAGGCTGCTGCACCACCCCCAAGACAGGCTGATGCAGAGTCCCAAGAAGGGCAGGATTCGCCATGGGAGGGGAGTGCCCACAACTCCCCTAATTTGGATGTTGAGTGGGAGGAGGATGAGGGGGAGGAAGATGACAATATTGTGATTGGGCAGCAAATCATGATGGGCCAAGATATGACCTTTGAGTCATCCCCTGAGGGAACCCCACAGGCGCCCAGCAGTCAGGCCACCATCATGGGTCGCCCCTTCCAACCCTCCTCCAACATGCAGCAGCACCCATGGCTCACTCCAACTCCTCCTCCAAGGCCACAAGCCTCAGGGGCAAGTAGGAGGCCGACCCCGGAAAACAGGGGGGGGTTGGTGCGTCTGCCGGTCAGTCTGTTGAGGGACAATGTCCGGCAGACCCGCAGTCTGTCTGCAATCCAAAAAACGATGACCAAGGTGGAGCGCAGCCTGGGTGCAATGAGGGAGTCACTGGGTGAGGTGGCCACCAACTCAGTGGGGGTCATCACGTGTTTGTGGGACCTGAAAAACGCAACAACAGGCGTGGCCCAGGAGGTGACTGCCCTCACCCAGGCTGTGCAGGCCAATACGGCTGACATTACTTCCTGTCTGACAAGGATAGCCGTTGCCTTGGAGGGAAGGCCAGCAGGAGGACAGACACCAGGGGAGGCTCCTTCTTCCCCTGCACAGACCCCCCCTGAAAATACTCCCTCCCCTGCACAGACCCCCCCCCCTTGAAAATACTCCCTCCCCTGCACAGACCTCCCCCCGTGAAGATCCCCCAGTCGGCCGTGGCCGTCCCCGTGCCCGTGGCCGTGGGCAGCCCAGAAGGAGCACTCGGCAACATCCTTAATTTGCAGGGGTACTTTTGAATTTTTTTTTTTTTTTTTGCTACTGTACTTATGATTTGGTTTATATGTGTGAATGATGTGTGAACGTGGGGGGGTGGCATTCTTGAAAACATAAGGGTGTCACCCTCAGTTTTGGTGGAGTATGGATCCCCAGGACCAGGGAGAAGTCATCCTAGGTTCCTGAATGGTGTATGAATGCACAGTGACATAATTGGAGCCGTGGCGGGGCGTTACTGCTCCCAAGTACCAAAGGGGGGGGGTACTTGGATCTAATCCAATTCGATGTGCATGTGATGTGTCTGTGCTAGGGACCACAGTGACGTGCATTCATGCATTCTCATTGTGAGATAATTAATGTGCGTTTTGTAACAAAAAAAAACATTCTCATTGGCATATAAGTAATGTGCATTTTATGTGCAAAGAAAATATTTAAAGGTCACATAATCTCTGTGATTTATTCTGGGCAAAGCAAAAAAATAAAGATAATTAGGGTCCATTTACTGGGCAAAGATGCCTTCAGCTAGTTGTCTCCTTATTACCTGGCCCTCAGCAGTCCGGGTAGAGGGGTTTGGGGGGGGGGATTGCCTGGGTGGGGGGTTAGGTCAGGACATATATCAACATGCAGGCCCCTTCTCAAAGCAAAATTATGGAGGATGCAACATGCCCCAATAATTTGGCAGACAAAGTCTGGGGAATACAAGAGTGTACCCCCAGTCTTGTCAAGGCATCTAAATCTGGACTTGAGAAGGCCAAATGTCCGCTCTACTATTGCCCGGGTCTGGATGTGCACCTCGTTGAATTTCCGTTCTCCGGGTGTTTGGGGGTTCCTAAAGGGGGTCATCAGGTGGGGTCCCAACGCATATCCTGAGTCACCTGTAAGGGAAAAGACAGGAGGATATTAGTCATGCATGTGCCCCTTGTGATGTCTGCATCATGGGGGGGGGCATACCTGACACCAATGTCACTCACCAATCAGCCAGCTGTCTCCATACACATTCTGCTCCAAGTCTTGGTAGATCTTGGTCTGCCGTAGGATGTAACTGTCGTGGCACGACCCTGGAAACTTGGCACAAACGTGCCAGATGAGGCCATGGGCATCTACGATCACCTGGACATTGATCGAATGCCAGCCTTTCCTGTTTCTGAACAGGTGTTCTGTTTCATGGGGGGCCTATAGTGCCACATGGGTGCAGTCTATCGCCCCGATGGTCCTTGGGAAGCCAGCAATGTTATAGAAGTCTGTCATGGCTTGCACACGCTGCACCTCCTGGGTGGGCATCACAAACTGGTTGGTCATGCGCCGCAGTATGGCAGGGACCACCTGATGGACACATTTGCTCATTGTTGACTGCACCATCCCAGCCACACCTCCAGATGCACGCTGGAATGAGCCACTGGCTAAAAAATTGAGGGTTGCCATCACTTTTTGTAGAGGTGTCAGGGCATGGGAGCGTCTGGTTGGGGTGATAAGATCCTCCTGAAGAAGTTGGGTGATCTCCAGGATGGCCTCCCTATCAAACCGGTAGTTGCCAATCACCTCATAATCTGGCATTTGCCAAAGATCACGCCGTGGACGATAAACTCGCGCCTGTGCCCTCATCCTCCTCCTCTGTGCCCTCCTCCTCCTTTGTGCCTGTAAGGCAGCAAGTGCCGACAGAATCATAGCTGGTCCTGGCATTTTTACACAAAGATCCTTCTCAACTATAGCTCTAAGCTCTAGTCACTACCTACAGCAAACCCTTCCACAGCATGTGTAAAATTAGGGCTGGTTTTATAATGTGGAAATTTAGTCAGAAAAACTAACAGGTGCGCACAGGGCGGAAAATACGGCACACACACTTAATTCTGAGAATCGCCCTAACTCCCTCATTTGCATCTTTGCCTATCAAAAACAGCGGCGAGCCTAGCGTAATTTGCGCCCGGGGATGCGCAGGTGTAACTAATTTAAGTACGGCTGAAAATACGGAAATGTTTGCTTAACTCGTTTTGAAGATCGTGCGCAAATATACGCGCCGTGTAAATTTAGAAAACTTGAGTTAAGTCTGCGTATCTCTTTTGAGAATTTGGCCCTTTATTTTTTTTTATATATTGAAACATCAGAGCTCTTTTAAACTTAGAGTTTAAACCTCTGACATTCCAT
Organism: Rana temporaria; assembly: GCF_905171775.1. Taxonomy (NCBI): domain Eukaryota; kingdom Metazoa; phylum Chordata; class Amphibia; order Anura; family Ranidae; genus Rana; species Rana temporaria. The sequence goes on from NC_053492.1 coordinate 301,777,930, forward strand.
GATATCACTGAATAGCTATTTTTATTCTTACCTAACATTATATTTAAAGCCCATGCAACTACCTCCTATCCCTTCCGGTTTGGGAGGAACACTTCTTTTGGTAAAACTACACCTCTGAACCTTTACATACTTCATTCTTACAACAACCCCCCCCTCCCTATCCCTCCCTACCTCGTCCTTTAATCTAAAACTCCTTCCATACCCGGACAAGGGTTGAGAGGCACTTTTACTAACCCCTTTTTCACTGACCATGGTATTCATTCCATAGTCAGTACCCAGCATATCTCCAACTCAGCCCTACACCCCCCAAAAAAACTATAAAAGGCAGTTTCCTTTCATTCCATCGTGTAACGGGCTCTACCATCCTTCATACATTTCACCAACATTCTGTCAATACATTTCCCTTTCTCCTTCCCCCCTCTCCCTCCCTCCTCCCTAACCCCCCCTCATACATCATCTATCTTTAATAGAAAAAAAATACTATCCTTATTATTTAGACTTAAAAAGGAAAAAGAAAAATATACATAAATTAAAAAAGAGAAGAATGGGGAAGCGAGAGAGAGGGGAAAAAAGTGAGTGGCGCCCATAGGCGCAATTGTGTTATTCAGTATATGAGAGGGAAGATGGAAATCTTCCCCCTATAAGCACAGTTGTGTATTCAGTGTATGAGAGGAGAGACAAGTGTCTCCCCCCTTTCCTCCTTTTTTCTCCCTTCCTCCCCCCTCCCCTCCAATTTCTTGTGATCCCTCTTCCCCCCTTCCCCTCCCCATTCCTCTCCCCTTGTCCCCTTGTGATTATTCATCTACCCTTTTCCACACCTTCCCCTATAATAATCATATTACCCTTAGTGTCCCTTATACATTCTAAATTCCTTACCCCCCCCCCCAAAAAAAACAACAAAAAAAAACAACAACATTTCCTACACATCCCCCCAATTCTCTATCCAACATAAACTATACACATATATTTATGTATGCATAGAAAAAAAGAGGGGGAGAAAGGGAGAGGGGAAAAAAAGCAGAAAATGGAGAAAACTTCAATCTATTTGGAATCCAGCCATTCTGCAGCTGCAGTTGGTGTCTCAAAAAAACGTATCCAATCTCTGTCCATAACTCGCAATTTACTTGGATAAAAGAGGCTGAATTGTATCTGTTTTTCTCGTAATCTTTTTCGTACTTCCGTATATGCTCTACGTTGCTGCTGTATTTCAGGTGGTTAGTCTGGAAAAAAGAGCAATTTAGCATTTTCATATTGCAAATCCGATTTCATCCTAGCCATAGTCAATATACGGTCACAGTCTCTATAATTCAGTAATCTTAAGAGAAAGGGACGGAGAGGTAAGCCCGGTTTTGGTGTTCTAGAAGAGATTCTGTGGGCTCTTTCTATGCAAGACATTCAATAATACATTTTCTATGAACTCCACCGGTTTATCTCCTTCCACTCTCTCTGGCAGGCCTATAATCCTGATATTATTTCTCCTCAACCGTCCCTCTGTCTCTATTGCCCTGTCTTGTAGCATGTTAATTTGTTTTTTAATGCATTCAGCTCTTTATTATCTGTTGTTACTGTATCTTCCACCTTTGATATACGAGTTTCCATTTCTAAGGTCTTTTGTTTACCTTTCTCGAATTCATGCCTCATGGTATTAATATCTACTGTATAGACAGAGCATCAATTTTATTTGTAAGTGTTTCACTGCATAGTTTTATATCTGCCATAATGTCCTTCCCAGAGGGTATACCTTCCTGCTCCATTTCTCCAGCTATATCTTTCTATATACTCGCTGTCAGTTCATTTTGAGGAGATTTTACAACCACTTTTCCTGACGTTTTAACTGCCATATGGGAGGGGGAGGCACAGGGGGTGGTGATTTGGGCTTTGCATGCTTTATTTGTTTTATTTGGAACCATCTGGCTCTATTATACCAAAAAACCCAAATTAGTATTTTTACTGGTTAATATTTATTTCACCTCCACTTTTATTGTCATGTGCTCTCATCTTCCTCCTGTGGAAATGTCCGTCTGAATGCTTCACCTCCACACTTCTCTGCGGATGACACTATATTTCTCTACGGCTCTGTGAATCTGTGAGTGGGAGGGGAGAACGGTCGGCAATGCTGCAAAAGCCTTCAATCCCCCTAAATGAATCAGAACTGCTCCTCCGGTCCGTCCACCTCTCCACCACTGACCTTTCCTCCACTTATGGCGTCCTGCCCTCCTCTCCCACTCCATCCAAGGCTATCACGGTGTTTGTCCACAATGCAGGAATCGGAATCACTGCTGCCGAGGGATCGGAGGATCAAAGGGGGACCGGCAGGTTCTATTACCTGCAAACAGCCAAGCCGCATCCACATCCGCGGCTGAAACCGACAGAGCTGGCAAATGGAGGGGGTCAAAGCCACAAAACCAGGAGATGGAGGAAGCCGACCGGGAGACCGTATAGCCAATGCCCAAAGGTTAGCAGTTGTTTTATCAGGCTATCTCCACACAGCCTCACACAGCCTCGCACCCAGCTTAGGAGAAGGGAGAGAGCTCAGTCCAGGATTCCGCTACCGTCAGCATCTCGCATTCCGTGCCGCTGGGAGCCTTCGAAACAGAGCCTGCCCACCTACGTCACACGCACACTCACACACTCATCTCCCTGTTTAACTGCAAGTTTAACATCATATAGTTCTGTGCGTTACTGCAGGTTTAATGCCATATATTTCATTGTGTTACTGGAAGTTTAACGTTGTATATTTCATTGCGTTACTGCAAGTTTAATGCTGTATATATTTCATTGCGTAACTGGCAAGTTTAACACTGTATAATACTGTGCGTTACTGCAAGTTTAATGCAATATATTTTATTGCGTTACTTTAAGTTTAACGCTGTATAGTTCTGCGCACTACTGCAGGTATAACGCTGTATATTTCATTGCGTTACTGAATAACTGAGTTTAATACTGTATATATTTCATTGCAGAACTGCAAGTTTAACGCCATATAGTTATGTGATTTACTACAAGTTTAATGCTGTATAGTTTTGTGCGTTACTGCAAGTTTAATGCTGTATATTTTATTGCGTTACTCTTATACCATGTACACACGATCGGAATCTCAGATGAAAAAAGTCAGATGGACTTTTTTCATCGGAAAATCCGATCGTGTGTGGGCCCCATTGGACTGTTTTCTGTCAGTGTTTAGAAATAGAACATGTTTTATTTTTTCCGATGGAAAAAAAAACAATAGGAAATTCCTATCGTCTGTGTGCAACTCCGATGGAGGAAAAACCCATGCATGCTCAGAATCAAGTCGACGCATGCCCGGAAGCATTGAAATGATTTTTTTTCGACTCGTGGTAGTGTCTTACGTCACCGTGTTTTGGATGGTCGGAATTTAGTCTAACAGTGTGTATGCAAGACTGATGGAAGTCAGCTTCATCGGAATTCCGACTAAAAATTTCATCAAATTTTACTCCATCGGAAATTCCGATCGTGTGTACACGGCTTAAGTTTAACGCCATATAGTTCTGTGTGTTACTGCAAGTTTAATGCCATATATTTCATTGCATTACTGCAAGTTTAACGCTGTATATTTAATTGAGTTACTGCTAGTTTAACCTCCCTGGCGGTATGATTCTTTCAGAAAAAACATGCTGAAAGCGGTACCATTATTTGCAAGGAAATTTGGCATTTTATATTGTATGTCTGTAATTTTTAGAAATAACTCACTTAAATCTGACCAAACAAGATTCTAATAGGCATCCCGGGTGTGACATTTTTTTTAAAACAAAATTATAAATTATAATATAATAAATAATTATAAATAATTATAACAAATAATAATATAATTATAATAAAAATTATTCAATAATGTAATCAAATCAAAATCACTGAAATTTGCTCAGTTGCAGAATTGTTGCTGTCATTATTTTATTTTTTTTATGACGAATTTCCCCACAAATCGCTATCGCACAATTCTGCAAGTGATTATAATTTATTATCGCTGTTTTTTAGCTGATCTAAAACTATTTTTGACATAAAGGGACACTTTTGGTTGCTATGGACAATCTACAGTTTGCAGGGAGAAAGAAACGTTTTTATTATATAAAATGACATGCATGACACAGGACAGACCACTAGGGACAAGGGGGATATGTTTTTTTTACATACAGTACTGTAATCTATAAGATGACAGTACTGTATACTGTATGTAAAGTGTTTGTTTACTTTTTTGAATTTGGCGCCGTTCTCCGTCCCCGTGCGTTGTAACGTCGCAGGGAACGGAGATCGGCGTCACACAGAGGCACTGTGTGAATCGAGCGAGGTCCCGTTCGCTCACACAGCGCGGTGGCATCGCTGGATCCAGGAACAAGGTAGGTAAACCATGCCTGTGGATCTAGCGAGGCAAGCCCGAGTCTGACTCGGGGTTACCGCTCGCAGCAGGAAAATCTAACCCCGAGTCAGACTCGGGAATACCGCCAGGCAGGTTAACGCCATATAGTTCTGTGCGTTGCTGCAAGTTAACGACTTATAGTTCTGTGCAATAGTGCAAGTTCAATGCTGTATATTTTATAGTGGCACTGCAAGTGTAACACCATATATTTTTATTTTCAGAATTGTGCATAACAGAAATTATACATACACATTGGTAATACAGCATGTACAGGTACCAAGGAATTTCAAAGCGATACAGGCATTAGTGTCAGCATCATTAATCAAACTGTGAATACTAATGCCACGTACACTCGATCGGTCAAATCGTTGAGAACGGTCTGATGGACCGTTTTCATCGGTTAAACGATGAAGCTGACTGATGGTCAGTTGTGCCTACACACCATCGGTAAAAAAAACGATTGTGTCAGAACGCGGTGATGTAAAACACAACGACGCACGGAAAAAAACGAAGTTCAATGCTTCCAAGCATGCGTCGACTTGATTCTGAGCATGCCTGGATTTTTAACCGATGGACGTGCCTACAAACGATCGGTTTTGTTCTATCGGTTAGGTATCCATCGGTTAAATTTAAAACAAGATTGCTTTTTTTTAACCTATGAATAAATAACCGATGGGGCTCACACACGATCGGTTTGGTCCGATGAAAACGGTCCATTAGACCGTTCTCATCGGTTTGACCGATCCTGTGTACGCGGCATAAGTCCTGAATCCCAACCATAACCTCAAGTCAGGCTAAAAGGTGCCATGCAGTGCTTTAGCTGGTGTGTCTAGGGGACAAGAACCACACCGGAGCAGAGATTCTTGCAGCTCTGCAGGGACAGGCCCAGAGGTGGTTCACGCCACAAACCTCCTGTCCGCCCTTAGACAAGGAAAGTTGACACGTGCCATGCCTTGCACATGTCCTCAATTTGGTGGTGCGGCGTTTCCTAAATAGGTACCCAGGGTTGGAATATCTACTAAAGCAGGCCAGAAGAGTCTGTAGCCATTTTATGCGGTCATACACAGCCAGTGCTTGATTGGCAGAAATTCAGTGGGAATTTCACCTGCCCGTAAACCGTCTGATTTGTGAAATGCCCACCAGGTGGGACTCGACTTTGACAATCCTGCAGAGGCTGCACAGGGCCGTCAATGCCAATGACTGCTCATAAAGGATGCATTGACTGTACTGTCACCATTTGAGGAGGCCACAGAATGGTAAGACATGACAATGCACCCATCAGTGACACAATCCCTGTTGTATTCCTACTGGAGCAGACTCTGCATGGCATTATGGACAGGGCACTCGAGGCAGAGCAGTGGGATGAAGAGGAGGACTTCCTTTCCTCTCAAGGCCCACTTTATGCCGACACCATTGTTGCTATGCCACAGAACACACAAGAGGGGGGAGATGAGGAGGAGAAGGGTTCTGGCAGTTTCCGAGGCATTGAAGCAGAGGAAGCCACTTATTTGACAGGTGCATATCATTACAATTTTTGACAGCAAGGCCAATTCTCGCTTTCATCAAGAGTACCTTTATAGGGTTTACTGTGTGAAGGCGCCACTGACACCCAAAGAACGATTCTTCCATACCTGTTTGACAAGTGCATATCATTAACATTTTTGACAGCAATGCCAGTTCTTGCCAATTTAATGCTAGCTGGGGTGGAGCGGTTTCATTTTTAACCCCTCGGAGACTGCACTATAGGAGGCACTTTCTCTATTTTTTTTTCATGTGTTGCTGCACATACCGGTAGTCATTGTGGATTTAAAGTTTGAAGCAGCACAGTGGAAGGAGTACCTAGCTGCTTTTGATTACTTTCATCCTTTGAGCCACCAAGATTCTCAGATGATCCCTGGGAGGGAATGTTTGCACAGGGTGCAAGGCGTGTTTGACCCCTTGCAGGGTCATTTAAAAGAGGTGAGCGAGCATTACATGAGGTGGTGGGAGCACTCCGTTCATGGATGTTATCTGAAGACATCACACAAGCTTGTTTTTGTGTTTTCTTGCACAACGTGGATTCATTCATTTTATGTTTTTGGACTTTTTTCATATTATTGCAATATCAGTGTTTATCACCATAATTGTCTATTTCACTGTTACAGCGCTGTCACACCTATATTGTTTTTTATTGATTTCTGTGGGAGCATATTAGTGACAGCTACAGTAAAAAGTTATCACTACTATATGTTTTTCTAAGTTTCACATTGCATACCATATTAGCGCGCAACTACCTCTATTTTCAAATGCCAATTCTTGCTTTTATCTAAAATACCTCTATAGGGTTATGGTGTGAATGCACCACCAACACCTAAAGAACAATTTTTCTGCACCTGTTTGACAGGTGCATATCATTACAATTTTTGACAGCAATGCCAATTCTTGCTTTCATCAAGAGTACCTCTATAGGGTTAGGGTCTAAAGGTGCTACCAACCGCCAAAGAACATTTTTCCGCACCTGTTACAGAAGTAGAAACCCAAAATCTGTGGTCGAGCTACCAGAATTTATCCTAAGAATCTCTAATCTTATTCACAGTGCACTACATTGTGGCCTCATCATACAGACAGGCTCCCCAAGCCATTGCTTACAAAAAAAAAGAAAGCTTGCAGGAAAAATTTAATTTTTTGAGCTTCATAAATGCAATTATTGCTGCAGCAGCTTCTATACAGAGTACAGATGTGCCATTTTACAGGTGAACTAAGGGTATCTCCCAGGCACTATAGTGAAAGGAATTTTTCATTTTTATACTTTCACTTTAACCACTTGCCACCTGCCCACGTCAAATGATGGCGGGGCGATGACGTCATCCCAGAATGGCCACTCTCACGCGCCTTGCGGGGGCGCGCAGTGCGGCAATCGTGGCCACACCATATTGCTAGGACATGGCGCAACCACAGAGCAAATGGGGAGGGGAGGTGAGTGCAATGTCTGCAGCAAGCTGGGAGGCTAGTTCTGGTGCTGTGCTGCTAAAGTCAGTTGCTCTATGCATTCCACTGCAAGTTAGCCTCTGCAGTGATGGAGCAATAAATTAGGGCTTATTCACACCATATACCCCTCTCATGTACATACTACCCACCTCCATATACGCTGCACCCCTCTCATGTACATGCTACCCCCCACCATATACTCCGCACTCCTCTCATGTCACACTACCCCCACCATACACTCGGCACTCCTCTCGTACACAATTGTTTAATTATTTACTTTTTTTTAAGTTTTTTGGTTTCTTTGGTAAGATCAGGGGTCTAAACAGACCCCTGAAGTCACACTTTGAGACACGGAAAAGCGCTGAGGACACAGATTCCCTATTCTCTTTCTCTGCAGCCTCAGCTGCACTGCATATGAATGAACAGGAGGCAGAGAATCCTGTTAATTCATAAACCAAAGAATAGTAAACAGTCACACACTCACTGTGTTCATTTAGAAAAGGAAGGGGCTGGTAAATTAAATATTTACCAGCCCCTTTTCTTGAAGATCTCCCACAGGAGTCAGTGGGAGAGAGGAGGAGGGAAGCCATCCAGTTATTTTTTTTATTTTTCCCATTATGGGCGTGAGTGGGGCCTCATGTCTAAAGCCTCGTACACACGATCAGTCCATCTGATGAGAACGGTCTGAAGGACCGTTGTCATCGGTTAACCGATGAAGCTGACTGATGGTCCGTCGTGCGTACACACCATCAGTTCAAAAACCGATCGTGTCAGAACGCGGTGACGTAAAACACAACGACGTGCTGAAAAAACAAAGTTCAATGCTTCCAAGCATGCGTCAACTTGATTCTGAGCATGCGCAGGTTTTTAACCAATGATTTTGCATACTAACAATCGGTTTTAACCTATCGGTTAGGCGTCCATCGGTTCAATTTTAAAGCAAGTTCTCGTTTTTTTGACCGAAGGTTAAATAACCTATGGGGCCCACACACGATCGGTTTGGACTGATGAAAACGGTCCTTCAGACCGTTGTCCTCTGGCGATCCTATTGTGTGTACTAGGCCTAAGTTTTGCATAAGGCCTCACAAAGTCTAGAGCATCTAAAGCTTACTGAAAATGTGACATTCAGTGACAATTCACTAGCTGTCACATTTTCCAGCTGCAAATTCACCCTATTACAAATAGGAAGTGTTGGGCCAGTATTGGCTGATGCATGGCTGGCAAATGATACAATTCTATAAACAGTCACCAGCTAACGTGGAGAAATGTTTTTAACTATGTGTATAATACTAATATATATTCTATATTTCTTTGCAGGCAATATTTAGTATTTTCTGATAGTTTTTTTCTAAAAGTGGAATTTAATTTAATAACATACAGCTATACAGCTTTACAGCTTCAAAGTATGAGCTTTAACATACAGCTTATTTTTCAAGGTAACATCTCTTCATTCATAAATTGTTCATTTTACAGATCAGTTGTCTGTTCATTCAATAAATTATTTCTCTGCTCCACTTTGACAGCTAAAGTCATGGTATTTTATGTATTTTACATAAAATGTATGTGTTATGTAATATAATGGCTATTTTGCATTCATGCCACCAGACAAATGCACCACTTAAGATTGAAGCAGCTCAGAGCTATAGAATCTTTCAGGCCCCGTACACACGAGTTTCTCGGCAGAATTCAGCCAGAAACTCGATCGGAGATGTATTCTGCCGAGAAACCCGGCCGTGTGTACACTTTCGGCCGAGGAAACCGACGAGGATCTCGTCGGGCCAAATAGAGAACATGTTCTCTATTTCCTCGTTAGTCAACGGGGAAACTTGGCTCGCCGGCTTCACAATGAACTCGACGAGCAAAACGATGTGTTTTGCCCGTCCAGTTCCTCGGACGTGTGTACGGGGCCTCAGTTTCAGCTGAACAACCATTTACTTCCCAGGACAGAAGTGAACAGTCTGTAGAATGGCAGAGGAGACTTGTGTTGAGTATCCAAACAAAACAGGTCTGCTACAAATTAAATCAAGGTAACTTTTGATGGCTTTATATTTGGTATGTGATAAGTTTTATCACGTGGTAGGCCAAGGCATGATCCAAATGAATTACTAAGACCAAGCCTTTTTTTCAGCAGGAACATGGGGGAACGCAGTTCCGGCACCTCCGGGACAGATTGGTACAAGACTAAGACACCTTTTGAGAATCTATGTATTAAATCTTCCCCTCAAAGACACCTGATTTCTTCTATTTACACCCTTTTTTTCTCTACATTTGACCCTAAAAGCGATTACACTACTCAAATATGGGAAAGGGATCTTAATATATCCCTCTCAAATGAAGAATGGAAGCGTATATTCATTCACATACACAAGAGTTCCTTGAATGTCCTGATACAAGAGAACAGTTTCAAAGTGTATTCTAGATGGTACAGGACTCCAGTTGTTACTCACAAGTTTATTCCCAATTCCACACCTTTATGTTGGCGTTGTGAATCTGAACGTGGTACACTATTACACATTTGGTGGGACTGTAGCTACATACAACCATTCTGGAAAGACGTTCATGATTTAATCTCTCACATTACAACTTTTGTCCCTAATTTTACAGCTGCTCAATATTTATTACACCATAGTTCTCTATCGCAATCTGCTTATAAAAAATCAATCCTACCACATCTTATTAATGCCGCTAAGCTATGCATTCCTATTCATTGAAAAAATCGAACTCCCCCTTCCGTATCTGAATGGCTGAGAAAAATTGAACATATTGCCGACATGGAAAATCTAATCTGTCAGACGAAAGACACTCCCACTAAATTTTATGATAAATGGGCATGTTGGCTGAATTTTAAGGTTACTGCAGAATTTCGTCACTTATCTAATGCTTCTTCATAACATTCTCAGATTGATTGCTATCTTGTATGTTCTACTTTTATTTCACAATGTATTGCATGATTTCTATCCCACTTCTCTTCACTTCCCCTCTTTTTCCCTACCCCCCCTCTTTTTTCTTTTTTTTTTCTTTTCTTTCCCCCCCTTTGCTGTACAACTTACTATATATAGCAAATTTATTAATCTTATTAATCTGATTATTCAATGCTATCTATGGTATTTATTGCATCCATTATCGTTTGTTACACAATGTGAATTTGTTATATTCATTTTTGTTCTTATTCAAAAATTTCAATAAAATATTTGGAATCAAAAAAGAGAAATAGAGGGGAAAACTGCATCTTAGAAAAATGGAGCAGAGATACCACTCTACATAGAAAAGGGGATTTTACATATGCCTTACATATGGTTAACCGATGAAGCTGACTGATGGTCTGATGTGCCTACACACCATCAGTTAAAAACACGATCGAGTCCAACTCGGTGATGTAAAACACAACGACGTGCTGAGAAAAATGAAGTTCAATGCTTCCAAGCATGCGTCGACTTGATTCTGAGCATGCGCAGGCTTTTAACCGATGCTTTTGCATACTAACCGTCGGTTTTGACCGATCGGTTAGGCGTCCATCGGTTGAATTTTAAAGCAAGTTCTAAATTTTAAATTTTTCGACCAAAGGATAACGGACCGATGGGGCCCACACACCATCGGTTTGGACCGACGAAACGGACCTTCAGTCCGTTTCCATCTGTTTTGACCGACCGTCTGTACAAGGCCTAACTGTATTCTATCTACCCCACAACTATGTTTATTATTTTAATACATTAGGATGATCAAGTGCTTGTATGAGGAAAACGCCTTACAACAATAAATTAAAGATGAGTAACACAGTAAGAAAGGATTATCCCTGTAAGGCTGCAAGATGGCTTTAAAGAAAAATTCCAGGTCTGGATATGTTTACACAGTTACATTGATCCTGCTTGGACTAATAGAACTATACAGTACATATACCTGTGAGCAGTGGCGGTGCACCCATTAAGGGCACACAGCACTGTTCCCTCTCTCCAGCCACCCCCCTATATGTATACATTTTCGCTTTTATAACACTAAATCACCTCTCAGCCAATCAGGAGGCGCGGGACTAATACCTGTCATGTGATTGGCTGAAGGCACAAGTGATCATATTGTCCACCTGGCAGAAGGCAAGAAGAGATGCACAGAGGACTAAGGAGCCGCCACCTGACCAGCTACCCATCCCACAGCTTGCCACCATCACCCGCTGCCTAACCCGCTACAACAATGGGGTAAGTGTCGGGCAGACAGCGAGCGGAAAAGTGGGGGTGGGTGTCATAGTGGCAGCATATGATGGAGTAGAGTTGGCTGCATATGATGGGCACAGTTGCTGCATATTATGGGCCTAGTTGTCTGTATATGATAGGCACAGTTGGCTGCATATAGTGGACACAGCTGGCTGTAAATGATGGGCACAGTGGCTGTATATGATGGGCACAGTGGCTGCATATAATGGACAGAGTTGGCTGCATATGATGGGCAGAGATGGCTGTATATGGTGGGCACAGTGGCTGCATATGATGGGCACAGTTGGCGGGAAATGATGAGTACAGTGGCTGCATATGATGGGTACATTGGCTGTATATGATTGGCACAGTGGCTGTATATGATTGGCACAGTGACTGCAAATGATGGCCACATTTGGCTGCATATGATGGGCACAGTTGGCTGTATATGATGGGCACAGTGGCTGTATATGATGGGCACAGTGGCTGCATATGATCGGCACAGTTGGCTATATATGATGGGCACAGTGGCTGCATATGATGGGCACAGTGCAGGGGCGTTGCTAGGTGCCAAAAAGACCAGGGGCTTCAGCCCAAAGCCAAGCCGGCACCGGAGGGGGGGGGGAGGCGGTGTGCGGTCGGTGTAGTGGTGCAGGGTGACCTACCTGACACACATACCCTGACCTACGTGAGTGTCAGCACACACACACACTGTCCTGACTTGACTACACTGACCTGTCCTGACTTGACTACACTGACTTGACTACACTGACCTGTCCTGACTTGACTACACTGACCTGACTTGACCATACTGACCTGACTTGACCACACTGACATGACCACACTGACCTGACTACACTGACCTGAATACACTGACCTGACCACACCACACTGACCACACCACACTGACTTGACTTGACCACACTGACCTGACTACACTACACTACACTGACCTGACCACACTAATCTGACCAGACCACACTGACCTGACTACACTACACTACACTGACCTGACTACACTACACTGACCTGATCACACTGACCTGACCTGACTTGACCACACTGACCTGGCCTGACTTGACCACACTGACCTGACTACACTACACTGACCTGACTACACTACACTGACCTACATACACAATCACTGACCTGACCTACATACACTAACACTGAGTGAGTGACCTACCTTAGCCATGGTAGAGATGTAGCCAGAGGACTCGAGAAGGCTCAGGACTCAGGAGCTGAGGAGGCAAGGAGAGCCGCTGAACGGAGCAGGGAGCTGGGATGTGGGGTGCCAGAGGTGATCCTGCTGTCATACAGATGCATCATGCAGCCCTCAGGAGCAGAGGAGGAGAGCCGCTGAACCGATATCACGGCGCGCCGGGCGGCATTGTAATTCCCGCCTTTTGAGTTTGCGGCGCCTATGATGGACGTCACATGTCCCGCGGACCTGGATTGGAGCAGTGGAACGTCCATCATAGACGCTGCAGGTTCCAGAAGGCGGGACCAGGGGCGTACCTATAGCATTTGGCACCCGGGGCGGATCCTATATCTGGCACCCCCCCACGGTAAAATGTAAATACATCCCACTGTGCCCCCTGCATCCTTCAATATCTCTTTGTCACTACTGTGTACCCCCTCTCCACAACTGCACCTCTGGACCCCTTTACATTACACAGCACCCTGCACCTATGGACCCCTTTACATTACACAGCACCCTGCATCACTGGACCCCTTTACATTACACAGCACCCTGCATCACTGGACCCCTTTACATTACACAGCACCCTGCAATACAGGACCCCTTTACATTACACAGCACCCTGATCCACTGGACCCCTTTACATTACACAGCACCCTGCACCTATGGACCCCTTTACATTACACAGCACCCTGCATCACTGGACCCCTTTACATTACACAGCACCCTGCATCACTGGACCCCTTTACATTACACAGCACCCTGCTCCACTGGACCCCTTTACATTACACAGCACCCTGCACCTCTGGCCCCTTTTACATTAAACAGCACCCTGCATCACTGGACCCCTTTACATTACACAGCACCCTGCATCACTGGACCCCTTTACATTACACAGCACCCTGCTCCACTGGACCCCTTTACAGTACATGCACCTCTGGCCCTGTCACGTACCGGATGGGAGACTGAGATGACGAGGTCGGCCTCTCTTGTATCTCCCGCCCTGGCACCGCTGGAGATGAAACAGAGGACACCGAGGGACAGGAGGAACACGAGTGCTTGCAGATGAAGACTCCGGCAGCAGGAGCGGGTGGTTCGAGCCGGGATGGGTAGGCACTTTGCTGAAGTAGTGGCACTGGACATCAGATGAGGTCTAGGGAGACTTGCAGCAGGAAGTCGCAGGAGTAAGTCGCAGACACACGGGGTTGCCAGGGCTCAACACAGGAAGCAGATGCCGGTCACACAGATAGCCGGGTCAAGAGGTAGGCGGACAGCGAGGTACCAAGCAGCAGGCAGAAGGAGCTTCAGGTGGGTAGCCAGGATCAGAAACCGGTAGTCAGAGTATAACAGATTCCAGGAACAGGGTCAGGGCAAGCCGGGTTTAGCAACAGGAGATCAGCAAGACAACAGCAGGGTTCAGAGTAACAGGGTACACGCTGAAGACCAGTCAGCACTGCCTGATGGTCAGAGCTCTCTTTAAATAGGCATCAGGAAGGATCTTCCTGTCACATGATGAGCCTATGGCTCCCATTTCTTCTACTGGCAAGATTGCCAGTACTTCTTCTATGGCCATTTCTTCTACTGGCAAGATTGCCAGTACTTCTTCTATGGCCATTTCTTCTACTGGCAAGATTGCCAGTACTTCTACTACGGACATTTCCCTGACACTCCGTCCTTTCCTTACAGGCCCCTTTTACATTACACAGCACCCTGCATCACTGGCCCCGTTTACATTACACAGCACCCTGCATCACTGGACCCCTTTACATTACAGTGCACTTCTGGACCCCTTTACATTACACTGCACCAATTTACATTAGGCTGCACCTCTGGACCCCTTTACATTACACAGCACCCTGCATCGCTGGACCCCTTTACATTGCACAGCACCCTGCATCACTATACCCCTTTACATTACACAGCGCCCTGCACCTCTGGATCCCTTTAAATTACACATCACCCTGCATCGCTGGACCACTTACATTTCATAGCACCCTGCACCTCTGGGCCCCTTTACATTACACTGCACCCCTTTACATTAGACTGCACCTCTGGACCCCTTTACATTACACAGCACCCTGCATCACTGGACCCCTTACATTACATAGCACCCTGCACCTCTGGACCACTTTACATTACACTGCACCCCTTTATATTAGACTGCACCTCTGAACCCCTTTACATTACACAGCACCCTGCACCTCTGCACCCCTTTACATTACACTGCACTTTTGGACCCCTTTATATTACACTGCACCCCTTTACATTAGACTGCACCTCTGGACAGTGCAGACCCCTCCCTAAAATACAGACCCCCCCTACAATACAGACCCACCCCTGCAGTTCAGACCCCTCCTTTAATACAGAACACCCCCCTACAATACAGTACCACCCCACAATACAGAATCCCCCCCCCCCCCTCATATACAGATAACACCCCCTACAATACAGAACACCCCCCCTACAATACAGAACACCCCCCCCTACAATACAGTACCCCCCATACAGATACCACCCCCCTACAATACAGTACCCCCCACAATACAGAACCCCCTATACAGATACCACACCTACAATACAGAACACCCCCCACCTACAATACAGTACCCCCCTATACAGATACCACCCACCTACAATACAGTACCCCCCTATACAGATACCACCCACCTACAATACAGTACCCCCCTATACAGATACCACCCACCTACAATACAGAACACCCCCCACAATAGTGCAGACACCCTCCTTGCCTTCAGACACGTAATGCCCCAGGCTCAGATGATCAGCCAGCGCACCACGTGTTACATACAGAGCACTTGTACGGAGGTCACAGCCATTAGCCGATACTATCAGAGCCACGGCACTGCGCTGCCACAGAGAAGGGGATCATTGCGGCCGGGTCCCGGGTATCACTCGGGTACGGCTCGCACCACCCCCCCCTGAAAAGCCTGCTGTGTCTGTGTGTTGTTGTGTTGTTACCTAGACTGCCATGCTACTGGCGCTGCCTCCCTGTCACCGTGGCCACGACATGCCGCACGCTAAGTCCTCTTCAGTCGCGGAGGGGGGGCGTCAGCCTGACACCCCTTCAGTGTGTGGCACGCCCCCTGCTTAGTACGCCACTGGGCGGGACCTGCTGTGTCATCGGGCACACTCGGAAAAATAATGGTCCTGCTCGGCGGCGCTCGGGGCTACTAATAAACTTTGTCATGCCCAAGACTCAGGGCTTTTCGGCCACCCATTCGGAGGTCCAGCCTCCTCAGCCCACCCCTAACGACGCCCCTGGCACAGTGGCTGCATATGATGGGCACAGTGAGGCTGCATTTGATGTTTTTGTTTCAGTATTTTTCAGATTTGTTCAGTTTGTTTGTGCCCCCCCTCAAAAAAAAAAATGTTTGAGCACCAACCGCCACTGCCTGTGAGATCCATCCATGGTAGACACCACTAATACAGTGATCTCCATTAGCTTCTGAGTCCTGCCCCAAGTTACAACCCTGCTACACTGTGATTACAGGAGCCTCCTGCTCGGCACAGGTACCATTCAGAGATTGCTTTGTATTTGACATGACATGCTCAACCCAGTGCCAAGCAGGCAACCTCCTGTGTTTACAATGCAGCAGATAAGTTGCATTATACTAGCAGTACTTACTACAGTGATTTCCAGCTTCTAGATGGACTGATAGGTTTGGTATATGCATAGTTACATTCCAAACTGGAATTTTTCTTTAAGAGTTTGTATTTGATGAACTATTAGCTAAGCGTTAATAAATGTTTTTTTTTTTTTTTTTTAACAATTTTTCTCTTATAAATAATTAACCTGCTTAATTTCCAATCTTGCTTTAAAACATTTTTTGTTTTCAATTTAGTGCAAATGTCCTACATCTAACCTTTAAAAGTTGGCAGCATACGAATGTTGTCAAGAATTTCTGTTTCCCTCATTCTAATCTCACATCCTTCAAAATGCAGACCTGTTTGTTTATGAAAGTCAAGACACCAAGGATATGCAAATTTAATGGGGGCTGGCATACAGTTAACTAAAAGAAGACACATACTCTATGCCTATAATACACATTTAATTTAAATGTACTGGTATAATTTTAATAACCTCTTTATATTATTTCAGCTATTTACCTATTTCTAAAATTTCCCCTCCAAACAGTCCTCTGAAGACGAGTCTGAATATTAGCAGATGAAAGCCCCCTGTATCCTAAAGCCCATCTCCAGGCAAATCTGGTGCCCCCACCCCCTCCTGTTATGGGGCCCTCATCATGACATCACCACAGCACTGCAGTCTTCTGAAGCTTAAGAGGATTCCACTGCTGGACTGCTATTGGCAGTGACATGGGCATCTGAAAGTAGAGAGAAGACTCAGAACCCATTGCATCACAGATATAGGTAAGAAAGATAAGTAGCTGTGTTTTAAATTAAAGGACATTTACATGGACAATGCAATTGTTGTTTTGAGGAGGAAAAGCTGCAATTTTTCTTTAAGAGTTCCCAAATTAGTGCAGGCAAAATCATATTCTGTTTGAATATTTTATTATGTTTTCATAAAGCATAACAGAGGTCATAAGAATAATACCATTCATATTAGTACAATACAATGAAAATATTAAAATTCAATAGGAGGAACACAAATCTTCCCAGCAGCGCCTCTGTTCTGTGTTCCTCCTATCACAGATGCCTTCTCATCCTCGGACGATAGGCGGAACAAAGAACAGAGGCGCTGCTGGGAAGATTTGTGTTCCGCCTAACGCAGGACACTCTGAGGAGAAGGCGCGTCTTTTAAATCCTTGACGCTCGCAGCACGGAGACTGTCACCGCACCGCACCGCCTGGCCTGCTATTCAGAAAAAACGTGAGTACCGTAAATGCACCATTTGCAGTGATGGCACAGAGAGGGGGCAAGTGATGGCACAGAGAGGGGGCAAGTGATGGCACAGTGAGGGGCAAGTGATGTAATGGCACAGTGAGGCATGTAATGTAATGGCACAGTGAGATTTGAAAAAGCCTGTTTCTGTCAGCGGTTCTGGCTCCCCCTCAGCTTCCAGAAAGACTAGTAAGAAGGGGGTAGTCTTATACAGTGAGTATATCCCAAAATCAACATTTTTCCTGGAAAATTAGGGGGTCGTCTTATACGGTAATCAAGATAGGAAAATATAAAAAGGTAATATTTAGTTATATCGAAAATGGAAGAATATAGCATTTGCTCGATAAAGCGAGTCAAAATAACCTAAAATAGTTAGGAGAAATTAATGAACTATTCGAGGGCCAAGTTCTTGCTAATTGGCTTGGCGTTATCTGGAGATAAGGTTATATTCCTAACTATCTCAGACGACCCTTGTTTTGATTGGTTAAACTTGTTTTTAGGAAAAATAAAAGTAAAACTAAACCAGTTTGAGGTAAGGGAACGATAGAGTGGAGAATGAGGAATATTTCCAGAGAGTATATTTATAGGGCAAACTCCCTCATAGAGACAACAATGTTTTATCAAAACCCGGAGGTAGGAGATGCTCAAACCACGGTCTCCAAAAGGCTTCATATTTGGATACATTGTCAAGAAAGATTGCTTCTGTTTTTGCATGAATCATGGATTGAGTAATCCTGTTTTTGACTGATAAAATACATAGTGAGTCAGATTTCCATGCTGTCGCAATAGTCTGCTTTGCTGTTGTGGATACAAAGAGTATTAGTTTAAATTGACGATGTGATAGGGTGTGGGGTTTACTGTTCAGGAGTGCCGTATCTGGATCAGGTGGTAGAATAGTGTTGAACATGTGTTAAGGATTTGAAACACTTCCAACCAAAATGGTTTGACTATTTTGCATTCCCACCATATATGCACTTGTGTACCAGGGGTAAGGCAGCCTCGGAATTAGTGGAAAGAATTTTTAAATTCTGGCAGGAACCAGGTACCACCTAGTGAGCACTTTGTAGTTTGTTTCAAGAGTCACTATATTCGATGAGGCTGGTTTGGTGCCTTGCCAGATTTGGGTCCAATTTATGTCGTCTGGTTGTAATTGAAGGTCTCTTTCCCATTTGTTGGTATAGGTTAGGGGAGAGGAAGTGGTGTGTGAAAATAATTGGTTATAGAAATCATAAATGAGTCCACGCCTCTGAGGATCAGTTTTACAGGCTTGTTCAAAGGTAGTGAGATTTGGGGATGTCGCGTCTGATGGTGCATTATTTGTAAAAAAAATAATAATTTGCAGATAACCAGAGGTTTCCATAATAGACATATCATATTTTTCTTGTAAGGTTGGAAATTAAGTAATAGATGTGGATGTAAAAAAAATATGTGCACAAGTCAATCCTCTCTTTGACCAAGCTGAAAAGGAGACTGGGCTGGATAGAATGATGGGTTATGAAGAAATTAAAGTATAGGATTGTGGCGAGATTGCAGGCCAAATCGCATTTTCAATCTGTCCCAAATAGACAGGCTATGTTTGGTTATGGGGTTTTTCACCATCTTTCTTTGAGTAGAAGAGAGCCATAAAAGATTTGCAGTAGAGAGAGGGTCACAATCAACTGATTCCAATGCCACCCATAATGGGGTTTCATTCGTTGCATGATTTTTGGGTAATAAATAGGGATGAGCCGAACATTCCCCCTCCCCCGTGCCGTTCGCACCGGAACCTTCAAACGGACCGAACGTTTGCGCAAACTTTAGAACCCCATTGAAGTCTATGGGACTCGGACGTTCGAATTCAAAAGTGCTAATTTTAAAGGCTAATATGCAAGTTTTTGCCGTAAAACGGGTTTGAGGACCCGGTAATTGCCCCAGGGAACATGTATCAATGGAAAAAAAAAGTTTTAAAAATGGTCGTTTTTTTCGGGAGCAGTGATTTTAGTGAAAAAAAAGTGGCACGTGTTTAGAACTGTCCCTGCACAAAATGACATTACTATAAGAAAAAAGTCATTTAAAACTGCTTGCGGCTTTAATGTAATGTCTGGTCCCTGCAATATGGATGAAAATCATTGAGAAAAATAGCATGGCTTCCCCCCCCCCCTCCCCCCAGGTCATTACCAGCCCCGTTGGCCCTATATTCAGTATACAGGTGGTGCAAACAATAGTAAATAGTATATTACTAAAGATCACATTAATGTTAGTCAAACATACCCCATCGATCACTAAATTAATTTAAAATGTGCCTCATTTGCTGTATTGTAAGATGTGGCCGTTTCCATCCTCGGTGTGGGCATCTGAAGCCAAGTACATTTTTTTACTCTTCTCCGTGGAGAGGTGCATGCTGGGTAACCTCTAGATCTTGCGCGTGCGCATTAGAGCGCCGCTCGTAGTGGCGATTGTTTGTGCCGTTGTCATAACAACGGGCAGCGGTGGAGGAATGTCCCACCCGTTGTTATGACAACGTAGATAACACAGATGTGCACGCTCTCTTTCTCTCTCTCTCATGCTGCTGTAAGTAAGGGCTTTGTGCCCTTTTTGAACATGGCGCGGTAAACATCAGTGATCGCGTCACTGGCACAGAAGAGCGCACAGTCTCCTCGGAAATGATTCCCAGGAGCCTGTGCGGCTTAGTGAGCAGAGGAGAAGGACCGAGGTCCAGAAAGGAGGCAGAATTTCTGCCTAGCAACAAGCTAATGCAGGGAGGTAAAAAATATTTTTTTGGCATAACTGTATTATACATTTTAATAGGAACATATTGACGAAAAGTGTGAATTTAGTGTGGAGCTCCGCTTTAAGTAGAATCTGTTTGTAATTTTTAACTGGTACTTTTTTTTTTTAAAGAGGAATTTATTGAAAGGCAGTACAATACAGCAAAAAAGTCCCCATTTCACTCTGGGGTACATTACATTGTACAAATTGAAAAATGCAAATAAGTGAATGAGCAAAAAACAGCACTACATACGGACAAAGGAGAAAATAAGCATGCTCATTTACGAAATAAAAAGAAAATAAAAAGAAAAATAAACTGACCGTTTCTTAGTATGAAGATGAGGATGATTACTAAGAACTTCCTCATTCTTAAACTGTACTATCAACCTGTATTGAGGGGAACCCCCTTGAGGAGGCCTGGAGGAAGAAAAAAAAATAAAAAAATAATCGTCGAGCCAGACACCCCTACTGGGGACACATATGTCTGAGGTCAACTAAGTGTACCTCCCCATAAGGCTCCCCCCTTCTAGAGGGTTCGCTCACCAGGCCCCAGAACACCAGAAATCTCTGGAACCCAGAAAGCAAACCAGTACAAAAAGAAATATCCGATTGACATTCAAACATTCCCATAAAAATGAAGAAGAGCAAACCAACACTGTTCAAGGGTCCCCACAAGGGAACAAATCCCGGGTAGCGAATCTCGGACAACTATGCACAAAGTAGTAACTAACCAAAGTTTCCAATTAGCAAATTTTACCAGAATGAGGAAAAAAGAGAGAGAAAAAAAAAGGAAAGTGCCGAAAAGAGAAAGAGAGAAAAAAGAAATAGAAAAAGGGTGATACAGAAAGAGCCAGCTTACGACCTATACAATATTGCTCTCACGTGAATCAGTAATACCGGGTATCAAAGGTATTCCCACATAATCAGCCCAGGGCTCCCACGTTGCCTCAAACGTTTTGGTGGAGTTCGTCATCGAGCTAGCTAATTTTTCCTGTGACATTATCCAGGATATCTTTCTTTTCGCTGCAGTTATTGATACATTCGGTAGTTTCCAGGCCTTAGCTATGATAATTTTTGCTCCTAGCAGCATAAATGCTATCAATTTACGGGAAAATTTTGAAATCTTAGGAATAAAGCTATTTGAGGGGACTGTATCACTGAAGTACCCGAAACCTTCCGAATAAGGCTAAACATTTTGTTCCAGAAACTCCTAATCTTCGAACATTCCCACCAGATGTGCAACATGGAACCCTGGGCCTGACAACCCCTGAAGCAAAGAGGAGAAGTGGAAGAATACATTAAGGTAGGTTTGGTGGGAACCAGATACCACCTCATCATGACCTTTAAATTAGCTTCAATCAATGACACATTTACTATACCTTTATAAGCCCTCGATACCGCTCTGTGCCACTCATCCAGGTCCCAGGTATCCTGTAAGTCCTTCTCCCATGCCTCCAAATAGGTAAATTTAGAAGTGGGTTCCACAAGTGATAGATAAATTATAGAGATACCACCTTTGTGTTCCTTCCCCTGACCACACCACTTTTCATACTTGGTGAACTCCGGGGGCTTCAACTTATTCCGCCAAATCGAGTTTAAAAAATGGAGAATTTGGTGATGTCTAAATTTCTCAGACTCTGGTAAATCTAATTTTTCTATACAATGCTTAAGAGAAATAGGGCCAGAGGAAGTGAAAAAGTGACCAATTCTGTACATTCCCTTGTCTAGCCACCATTTGAACGCCTGAATATCCATGCCTGGACTGAAAAGCTCATTATGAAATAAATGGGAAAGAGGTCTAAAGTCAGAAGTCAACGAAGGGAGGTGTATCAGGTCATCCCAGAGTTTCAGGGACTGCGACAGGGTGGGCGCCAGGATCGAGGGTCTAGACTTGCGGGGACACCAAAGTAAAAAATCGATAGTATGGGATGGAACCGCCTGCCGTTCTATATTGACCCAGTCAGGTTTTTCATATCTAGAATAAATAATTGAAATCTGTGCAAGACTGGCCGCTTGGTAATATCTAAATAAGTTGGGAAGGCCCAAGCCCCCCCGTGATTTAGGACCAAAAAGGACATGTCGAGAGAGTCTATATCCTTTTTTCCCCCACACAAATTTAATAATCTTTCCCTGGAAAGAATTAAGATGCTCTCTAATGATCGCTATAGGGAGAGATCTAAATAGATAGAGGAGTCTCGGGAGTAAGGTCATTTTTATTGAGTGGATTTTACCTAACCATGAGATGCCATATAGAGACCAAGTACTGAGATCATTTTCCAGAGCACGATACATGGGGGGAAAATGTTCTTTATATAATTGTTCAATCCTAGGGGTTAAATTTATACCTAAATATCTTATTGAGGAAGCTTTCCATTTATATGCAAAAGAGGTTTTAAGTTGGTCCACTACCTCGGATCGAAGGGAAACATTCAGCGCATGTGACTTAGACATATTTACCCATAAACCCGAAATCGAACCAAAGACCTCTAATATATTATTTATTTTGGGTAGAGACCTAAAGGGTGAAGTGACAAACAGGAGCACGTCATCCTCGAAAAGGGCACATTTGTGGACTGTTTGACCACATTTGACACCTTCAATTGTTTGATCCGAGCATATCGCTACCACCAGAGTTTCGATCGCAATAGCAAAGATCAGGGGGGATAGCGGGCAACCCTGTCTTGTCCCTCTCGATATAGCGATAGGTTCCAAGTAGTACCCCTGTAACTTTATCCTAGCCTCCGGCTTAGAGTATAGTGCTTGTAATACATTTAAGAAGGAATTACCAAAACCCCACCGACCTAAAATAGTGAATAAATATGACCAGGAGAGGGAATCAAAGGCCTTTTGCAAATCTAACGATAGCAAAAAACCTTCTTGCTTTGGTCCCCCATCCCAACCCGATTGGAGAATGGATATTATATCTACTGCTCTCCGGACTTGGTCAGGGCCCTGCCTCCCCGGGATAAAACCTACTTGGTCCTTATATATATAAAGATTAATGAAGGAACTTAGTCTATTGGCTAAAATTTTGGTAAGAATTTTCAAATCGTTATTGATTAATGAAATGGGTCTGTAATTTTCTACTCGCTCAGGGTCTTTGTCGGGTTTCCATATAACCGAGATGTAGGCCGAATTGAGAATAGGTGCCAAGGGTTCACCCTTCCGTTTTGAGTTAAAAAAAAATTGTGAGGTGTGGTGCTAAAATGTCTAGGAAGGATTTGTAATAAAGGGTAGAGAACCCATCCGGACCCGGGGACGAGCCTCCCTTCAAACCTTTAATGACTTCTATAGTTTCTTCTAATAAAATTGGGGCATCAAGTATATCAACATGCTCCTTGCGAAGGGAAGGGATAGGAAGTTTATCCAAAAAGACGTATGTATCAGAGACCCTGATTACATCAGTTTTCTGATATAATTTAGTGTAAAATTCCTGAAACGAGCTCAAAATCCGTTGGGGATTGAGAGTTAATGAACCGTCCTGTTGTCTAATCTTAGGGAGAGTGTGGGAGCGCAGTTTAGGGGAGAGCCTATTGGCCAACATTGTACTCATCTTGTTAGCCTGTGAGTAGAATTTTGCACCTGACCAGCGAATGGACCTCTCTGCTTTGACCGTAAGGGCTAAATTTAAGGCCAATCTCGCCTTTTCCAATTGAGCTAAGTGGCTCCGCGAAGGATCCTTTTTATGATTCTTGCTAAGTAAAGACAATTCCTTTTCCATTTTCTCAATATCCGAGGTTCTCGCTTTTTTCAGATTAGAAGCTAATTGAATAAATTTCCCCCGGATCGAGGGTTTGTGGGCAGCCCAGAGAGTCTCAGCCGAGATTCCATTTGTATTATTAAAAAGGAAATATTCCTTCAGGGCCTTTGTAATCTCTGATACTATCATAGGGTCATCCAGAAGTGATTCGTTAAGCCTCCAGTGAGAAGCAGGGGGCTTGAGAAAGCGTCTCTGCATGATCATTATCACCATAGAATGATCAGACAGAGCTGTGTCTAAAATGGTGGCCTTGTGAACTGCTGGGATGTGAATAGAGGACACAAAAATGTGGTTGATTCTGGAGTAGCATAAATGGGGGTGTGAGAAATGAGTATAATCCCGTGTCAAAGGATTTAATTCCCTCCAAATGTCAACCAACCCTTGTTGGTAAATCAGTTTTGCTATTTTAGAACTGCATTTAGAGGGGTGGGTCAATTGTTTAGATGGGATCCTAGACTTATCCAGACTTTGGTCGAAAGCGGTGTTGGAGTCACCTCCAAGAATCACCGTGCCTTCCAGTAACTTATCTAGAACCTGAAACATTGACCTAAAAAACTGATTTTGGCCCTTGTTAGGAGCGTAATATGAAACAAACGAGAATAATTGGTCATCAATCAGTCCCTTTACTAAAATAAACCTCCCCTCGGGGTCCCTGTGAACTAAAGTGGACTTAAACTGACTCGACTTGGCAAACAAGATTGCAACCCCCTTCGTTTTATCCTCTGCTTTAGCTAGAAAGAATTGTGGATAATGGGAATGCAAAAAGGAAGGCGAAAATCTCACTGGGAAGTGAGTTTCCTGTAACATCACAATTTCCATTTTTTGTTTGTGATAAGATTGTAACATTTTCCTCCTCTTAGAAGGAGAATTTAAACCTTGCACATTATGTGAAACCACTTTCATGTATGGAATTTTAACATTAGGAACTGACATGGTGCATGGGAGAAGAGAGCTTATTATAAATAGAACTCACCATCAACCACCCGGGGTGTTGTGTTATTGGAGTTAGTCGATACCTGGAACCTGGAGAAGTCCAATTAAGCTGAATTGTCGGAGAGCTGGCAAAAGAAGTGAGAAAAAAAGAAAAAGTAAGAAAAAAGAAAAGACATAAAGAGACATGGCGACCCAAAACGGGCCTGTAAGGCCAATATGGGATATGTCCCCTACTAACCCTACCCAAAAACAATCTAGCATGGTCCTCCATACGGACCATCAGTCCATCTCCTGAACATGAGGTGATCATGGTCAAAAGATGGATGGAGGCGCATGACAACTGCTCCAGTCATGCACATCCCTGGAAAGCAATAAAAAACATTATCTATAAAAAATGTCATCTGCAAGAAACAGCATGAAAAACTATAACAGTACAAATTAAATGGATCCATCCATCCATCCGGAGAGATCATCGAAGGATATCAAGTAGACTTCTTTAAAGCTGACGCAGACTCCTGTCTGGGGTGCAGAGTATGAGTCCCAAGGCTACTAACAAAAAGAATAACCACTATGTGATTTACACAGTTGAAGAATACCAACCCAAGAGGATCATAAAAATTGCAAAAAGAAAAATAAGAAAAATTAATTCTGACTCAGGTGTGAAGAGAGCCCTTAGTGCGTCTAGACTTGGAGGACTTCCATGTAGGAGAAATAGGACTAGAGGGAGTAGGGCGTTTGGAGGAATTCACTAAGAGATTAGATGTGTCCATTGCTGAGTCCTGAGAAATACATTTTAAGTCCAGAAGAAGATGTTCTCCCTCAGGAAAAGATGAAAACGAGTAAGTTTTACCCTTATACGAGAACTTCAAGGCAAACGGAAAAGCCCACCAGTATTTTATATCCCTTTGTAAGAGGATTGCGAGAAGGGGTTTAAGGGTTCTGCGGCGTTGGATTGTCGTGGGTGAAATGTCAGCGAAAATCTGTATCTCAGAACCTTGAAACGACAGGTGGGAATTCTGACGAGAAATTTTCATTATCTCCTCTTTCACATTATAAAAATGGGGTTTAACCACAATATCTCGGGGTGTTCCATCTTTCCTGGGGGGACCAAGAGACCTGTGGGCTCTGTCTAGCTCCAATTTATGGGGGGCTATATCCGGAATAAGGGTTTTAATAAGGTCCTTGACTGACGCCGGGACATCTGAAATAGATTCCGGTAAGCCCCTCACCCTAAAATTATCTCTCCTGGAGCGATTTTCAAGGTCATCTAATTGCTTAGAGCTGCGTCCAATTGTTCCTGTAAAACATGTATATGGTCTGAGTTTTGATTGGCTCTAGAGACCATAATGTCAAGCTTGTGTTCAATGGATTCCATCCTGGAGCCTAGGTTTTGGAAGTCCATGCGAATGTCCGCTGTGATCTTATTAGCAGTATTTGCAAGCCCCTTTTCTAATAAATCAGACAGTTTCAAGAACAAGTCACCTGTATTCAGAGGGTGATCATTATCAGGGCCTCCTGGAATGACTATGTCACCTACATGGGGAGATGCGGCTCCTAATGGAGAAAGCATGTAGTCTCCCAGCGTGCGCTCTAAGAGCGATTCAGTAGAAGCTGGGGACGGGGTCATCACAGGGAGAGTATTGTGGGCAGCTTGGGGTGTGTAAGCCAGGGTGGCTGGCGCGATCACTTGCCTGCTCCCTGAGCTCCCTGAGCTGTGTGCGTCAAGGTGCTGGGTCGCGGCCGCCATCTTGGTTTCGGCCTGGGAGGCCTCGGCGGTAAAACTCGGCCCGAGGTCCCGACGAGCAGAGCCGCTAAGCATGGGGAGGAAGCCGGGATGTTCCCCACCCGATTCCCGAAGTCTGCGGGCGTCTCTCCGGTGTGGATCCGGCTGTAGGGATGGTGGATGGCTGGAGCAGTGAGGAGCTCCTGGCTTACGCGGCCATCTTGGATTCCTCGCGCATGCGCACTCGAACTGGTACTTTTTTAACCACTTCCAGACCTGCGCACGACGATGTACGTCCTATTTTTAAAGATTGATATCTCGGTAATGGCAGCAGCTGCTGCCACAACCGAGGTATCGATCTTTAGTGTGCGCGGTCTGGTACACGATAACGGCGGTCTCCGCGGCGGATTTGCCGCAAGATCGCCATTATCGGTGGCGGGAGAGGGCCCCCCCCTCCCGCCGCTCTCCCGCGCCCTCCGCCGCTTACCGGAGCCGTCGGTAGCGGCGGAGGAGATCGGGACCGTTCGGCAGCTGAGCGGGGACGAGACTGAAGGAAAAATCTCCTTTGCCCGTCCCCATAGCTCTGCTGGGCGGAAGTGACGTCAAAACATCAGTCCCGCCCAGCCTCTTAAAGAGACAATTTTTTTTTTGTCATTTGAAAAAATGACAGTTTCAAATATTTTTTTTTTTTTTTTTTTGCATTTTAGTCTAATTATGAGATCTGAGGTCTTTTTGACCCCAGATCTCATATTTAAGAGGACCTGTCATGCTTTTTTCTATTACAAGGGATGTTTACATTCCTTATAATAGGAATAAAAGTAATCAATTTTTTTTTTCAGTGTAAAAAGTAATAAAATAAATAAAAATAAATAAGAAAACCCAAAAAACTTTTTTTAAAGCGCCCCGTCCCGACGAGCTTGCGCGCAGAAGCGAACGCATACGCGAGTAGCGCCCGCATATAAAAACGGTGTTCAAATCACACAAGTGAGGTATCGCCGCGATCGTTAGAGCGAGAGAAATAATTCTAGCCCTAGGCCTACTCTGTAGCCCAAAAAATGCAATCTCTAGAATTTTTTAAACATCGCCTATCGAGATTTTTAAGGGTAAAAGTTTGACGCCATGCCACGAGCGGCGCAATTTTTAAGCGTGACATGTTGGGTATCATTTTACTTGGCGTAACATTATCTTTCACAATATATAAAAAAATTGGGCCAAATTTATTGTTGTCTTATTTTTTAATTAAAAAAAGTGAATTCTTTCCAAAAAAGTGCGCTTGTAAGACCGCTGCGCAAATACGGTGTGACAAAAAGTATTGAAATGACCACTATTTTATTCTCTAGGGTGTTAGAAAAAAATATATATAATGTTTGGGGGTTTTAAGTAATTTTCTAGCAGAAAAAACAGTTTTAGTCTTGCAAACACCAAATCTGAAAAACACCTAAGGTCCGGAAGTGGTTAAAGTGTAGCTCCAGCCAAAAAATCTATTTTTAAGCTTTTCGGAAAACATCGAGAAGGGTTATCACCCCTGTAACATTTGTTTTGCTGTCTGTGCGCATCTGTTCAGAAGATTGCACCTCACTTTCTGTCCCAATGACAATTTTTTTTAAATTTGGGTTGTTTAGTGAAACAAGGATTGGTGATAAAGCATCAGTGGACAGGAGACACCTCTTACAGAAGAGAATTTCCCTTCCTGGGGTAGATTTCCTCTCACTTCCTGTTGTCTTTTTCCGTTTGCAAGCAGGAGTCGTTTGTAAGTTGGATGTTTGACAGTAGGGGCCTGCCGTATATACTCTGCAGAAATTTTGGCCCTAGGTGTTGGTGTTTTGCTACAATACTGTAAGCCCTCACAGTTAGTCTTGGTGGGCGCTGGAACACCCTGATGTGAACTATTATATCAAGAATTGTAATTGCATGCCATTGTTGAACATTGGTAGAAAAATTGGGCCTTTGGTGCTGGCGCTGGTGCCACAACACTGTAAGTCCTCACAGTTACTCTTGGTGGGCGCAGGAATGGGCCCTGCTGTGAAATATTAGATCAAGAATTGTAATTACATGCCCCTGTTGAACAGGGGCAGAAAAATTGGGCCTTAGGCTCTGGTATTGGTGCCACAACACTGCAACCCCTCACAGATACTCTAGTTGGAGCGCAGTAATAAGCCCTGCTGCAAAGTATTGCATCAAAAATTGTAATTGCACGCCCCTGTTAAACAGGGGCAGAAAATGTAGGCCTTAGGCACTGGTGTTGGTGCCACAACACTGCAACCCCTAAGGCCCCGTACACACGACCTAACATGTCTGCTGAAACAGGTCCGCGGGCCAGTTTCAGCAGACATGTTCGGTCGTGTGTAGTTACGAGCGTACAGAATTTCACCGTACATTTGCCCGCCGGGCCGTTTTTCAGCAGACATTTATTTCCAAACTTGTTTTAAAACCGTCCGCTGAAATCCTGTCCGAACGGACATGTTTGGTGGTGAGTACACAATACCAACGTACAAAAACCCCGCGCATGCTCAGACTAAATGAGGCCACGGGAGCGCTCGTTCAGGTAAAACTCACGTTTGTTTGGGATATGGCACATTCGTCAATAGAAAGATTAATTCGAGCAATAGAACACTGAAGCAAACGACACAATAAACAACAGTTGATGCCGTTGTTTTATTCATTCTTCTCTTGCTAGAAATAACCTGTTATTTAGCTCATGTTATTTCAACTGAGTTGTTCCATACTGAAAAGTGACATTTGTTGCCTGGGATGTAGTAAGATTTTAGCAATCTTTTATAGGCCCGACGTATCATATTTTTTGTGGTCCTCCACATGTATATATTTTTTCTTTTTTTGGTTTAATGTTTATCTTTGCCACTTTTTTTATGTGTTTATAGTTCTGTCACCATTTCTAATTTTTTCCTAGCTAATTTTTTACAGTTTGCTTTTGTTTGTATATTTTACTTGATTATTTTGAAGGTTGTTTCAATTGTCTACCATGTTGGCACACCAAATGCCCCCCCCCCCCACATGAGTTAGTGAATTTTTTATATGAAACATTTGATTTGTTTGGAATGTTTGATGCCTAAAATAATCCCCACAGTATTACAAACAATAGGCACGTTTTTAAATTAAACAAAAAGCCATTTATTTTGGCAAATGTTCAAAAGGAACTAAAACAGAATGGCAGCACTTGAACAGCTAGCAAAATACATGCAAACTTGCATTTCAAACATGGTGAAGGATAAACTAGCAAACCTCAGGAGGCAAACAAACTAAAATCTGAAGCAGCAGCACATAACCAAAGGAACCCAAGCTGTGGTAGTCCAAACAAGATGCCATGTGTGGGGGATCAAATGGAAGGCAGGGAATCAACGTCTCCTCTTCCTTGCAACCTTCCTTCCAGGCTGCCTTCCATCGGGTCTTCCCTGGCCCCTTGCAGGTGGGGATGATGTGGCAGCAGGAGTATGGTGTTCAGCAAGCCGGGCCGGGTCACATAGCCCAGTGTCTTTGGTCAGCAGCTCCCTCTCCATCCACCAAAGGGCCTGGTTGATCACGCCCTTTGCCAGTTGCTTCTGCTCCTCCGTGCCTTTGTTCAGATCGTGTGCCAGGGAGGCACTGTAGGCCTCAGTGGGGTTGAGGGGGGCCCTCATGATGGCACTCGCCTCCCTAATCATTTGGAGGCTGGCTTCCTCCACTGCCCCCAATTTCTTCTTTCGGCCTGGTGGCCTAATATGGAGGGGAGGAGCCTGGCTGGTGGTGGTTGTCCTGGGGAGCTGCTGAACGCCACTGGGCCCAGCCTCCTCCTGGCTGCCACTGACCCCTTCGGCCTGGCTGTCAGTGAGGAGAGGATCTGCCACCTCCTGGCTGGTCTCTTCTTCCTGTGTAAAAAAAAGGGACATGTTGTAATATATTTATAAATATAATCACTCACATTTTCATGCTTGAATCTCCTTTTTTGGGGCTAATTTAAACTTGAAAACACACTCACCCTCTGACCCCTGCAGTTGTCATCCCTGACACCTATTTGTTTGCCCACGACTTTTGATTTTTTATTCCCAGCTTGTCTTTTATTAAACAATATCAAGTCAAGAATCAAACAATAATTAATATTATTCCATAAATAGTTATGAAACTACTATACCTCATCATCGTAGAGGCGCAGATCTGCCTCTCTGTCAGCCAGGCCCTCTTCATCCGACTCTGCAGGGCTGTGGTGATCTGGGGAAGTCCCGCTGGAAGGTAGCGTGGAGGGAAGGCTGGGAGTCAGACTTGACATAGATGGCCTGCCTTCCAGTTGATCCCGCAAAAAAGACATCTGGCTGAAATACCATAGCTTGGGTTCCTTTGGTGGTCTTGCTGCTGCTCCAGATCTTAGTTGCTTTTGGTGAGCTTTGTACGCTCTCCTATATGTGCCCCTGAGGTTGGCAAGTTTATCCTTCACCATGTTGGCACTGCATTCTGGCACCCATGTTCTCATGTATGCTGCTAGCTGTTCAAGTGCTGCCGCTCGTATGTCCTTGTTGTGGTAATTGTCCTGCTTGGAATCCCACAGGATGGGCATTTCTCTAAATTTATCCAGCAAGTGCTGGATAATCTCTTGGGTCTGCAGTAGATCCATTGTAAAAGTTTTATTGTTCTAATTTTAGTCTAGATTACAAAAAGAAAAAGAAACCAAAAATACGATTAAAAAAAGGCTCAGCATTTACATTGATAGAATATGTAGTGAAAAAAGTAGGACCTATATAGAAATACAAACACAGTGTCTTGTTTACAAAATGCTGGCCAGCTCTGCCCCATTGGTTGTAGCTAACATTGTTTTAAAACATGCCGCCCCTTTGGTTCCATTGCAGTAAATAATAGAAATCTAGAACCATACCCAATTATTACAAATGACAGCATTCATCAAGGCACTATTGCATGTGTAGATATCCTGCCCCTCAGCATTGATTACATGAAAGACACTTCCTAATGACCTCTGTCCAACCAACACAGAACAATACTTGGCCTGATCTGAATACACCCTACATAAATTGGAATAAGGTACAGCATTTTTGGCATCTATATTTTGTGATGTCTACAAAACCATTTGGCTACAAAAATCACATTCTGGTATCCAAGAGACAAAATAGCTTAATAAAACTGTGCAACCAACAGACCAAACCCCCATCCCATGGCTTTCCATTTTATAGCCCGCTGCTGATCCCATGTTTAAATTTCTTACCTTCCTCTCTCAAATTCCTCGTTTGTCGCGCTCGATGAATTACCGCGTAACCTACGTAATCACGTCATGCGCCTTTTATCCACTCCGCGTATGTATGAAACGCCGCCCTCGTCACCTTTGCCATGCCCCTAATCAATTGAAAATGTAAATATGGCGTTAACTGTGTAGGTTCTGGAATCGCGCGAATATTCTCTGCGTAACCTACGTCAACACGTTGTTTGCATTCGCGACACTCCGCATATGCATGAATCCCCGCCCTCATCTCCGCCCATGACGGGACATTTCCTCGTTTCCACGCCCCTAATCTCTGTGGGAAGGAAAGATGGCGATGTCACACGAGCGGGCACGGAGCTCTCATGGCGCAAGTGAAGGGACAGAGGCAGGACCGTCCCGATCCAGGCCAAAAAGATATAAAGCCACTAATATGGCGTTCGAAGAAATGGTGGAGTTGGTTTACATCATGAGGAGGAAGGATTATGATGGTGAATGTGGGCCCTACAAAACACCGAACCGTAGAAAGTCACACATTATGGACAAGGTGGCAAGGAGAATGAGGAGAATGTTTGGTGTCACCAGGTCCAAGGAGCAACTCAGGAAGCGTTGGTCCGACTTGAAATTGAGGGAGCCACATCACATGAACAAGATCCTCAAAATTCTACGGAAAAGTAAGTCCATATTATTTAAGGGGGGGGGGGGAATGTCTGCAAGAATGTGTTGACATGTAGTTTTTGACATCTGCCTCCTTGGCCTGCTTGTACTTTTGAACACGTGTAGATACTGTATTGTGTTTATGTCAAATAACAACCTTTACCAAATATTGTGAAATAGTAACATGCGTAATATGACATTGTTTCGCAGAAATGCGAGGTTAGTCCAGGAACAACACACCTGGACATGGCTGACTGGTCCCAAACTTTGTTTGCAAACATTGTTGAAAAGCAAAATCCCAGAAATTAAATTGAGTGAATGTGACAGGCAAACAAGATTTATTTTAAAAAAGGCGAATAAAGCATATGTTTTCACATCTGGAAATGCAAAGCACCTGTGTCTCAACAATCAAAGGATATTTATTTGGAGGGTCGACGAGAATTAATGTTTTGGGGGGACATCCATGTGTGTCACTTCTTATCAAAAAAGGGGCAGGATCAGAGCTTGGCCTAGAACTCCGCCAAAAATGTAGGATTGCTGAAAGAAGAAATAAACAAAAATCCTCAAAATTGTCTCGTCTATGCAATGTGTGCGATTTATGCTATACAATATCAGTGTGCTGATGAGTATACCTTTTGTTTTTTATTATTTCTTATAGGGGAAAGAAGACGCCAGCAATTGGAGGAGGCAGAGAGGGCCAGACAACACCAAAATCAAACACCTCCACATGTGGAGGAGGAGGAGGATGTGGAAGGAAGAGAGGAGGATGTGGAAGGAAGAGAGGAGGATGTGGAAGGAAGAGAGGAGGATGTGGAAGGAAGAGAGGAGGAAGACTTAACTTTGGATTTAGAATTCGGTGAAGATGAGGCGGAACTGGACGAAGCAGAATTGAGTGATTTTGAAGGGGTATTGATGGATAAAGAAGGAGTTCTGGAAGAAGATGGAGGAGTCGTGGAGGATGAGGCTGAGGTGGTGGAAGAAGGAGGAGTCATAGAAGATTGTGAAATTGAGGATGTTGAAATGATCAGACCATCAGGTCAGTGTCACCCCAACATTAATAGGGCCAAAGATATGCAGATAGGCCGGAACCTCTTTACATATTTTGAATGCCAATTTGTTTGTTTTTAGGGGATGAAGATGGTGTAGCACATTTTTCACGTGCAAGTGCTTCAATAATTGTACAGCAGGTAATGGAGTGCAGCATGGAAATGGACAACATGCGGGAAAGGATGGTCGTCATGGAGCAGAATGTTCGAAATGTCATTTCAGAGTGCAGCACGGAAATGGACAACATGCGCCAAAGGATGATAGTCATCGAACAGAATTTCAAAAATATCATTGACATGATGGGCCGTGTCAAAGACTGAAACACCCCCCGCCCATCCCCCGCCCCCCCAAACCATTTTTAATTTTTGTACTTTACAATACGCCAAAATTTCTAAATGCACACACAGTGTGCCAATATGTGCTATCTGCCATCACAGAATATCTATTGTCTGTGCTTTGTGGGTACAAACCCCTCCTCGATCCTCAAGTAGTTGAGAGGAAGAAGGGTTTGCTCCCACAAAACACAGACATTGATCACCCATGATGTCAGATAGCACATGTGGCCATTTGTCTGTTTAACCAATGACATTTGGCGAATTCACACTGAATGTGTGCATTTAGAAATTTTGGCGTGTTCCAGTGTGAAAGCACACCATCCATGACTGACTGCTGTTTTGAAAAGATATTTTTTTGTGGTGTTGATCTTGTTTTGGTTGTAAATGTTTACAGTTTCAGATCACAAAACGAACAAGAAATATCACAAAAAGAAATAAGTAAAATAAATCTCAGAAACAAACAAAAATCTTTTGGTCAAAAAATTAAAATAAGGACCCCAAAATATATATATAAATAGCTATATTTTTGTAAAAAAATTTAAAAAAAGTTTTGTTGGGTTAAAAAAAATAAAATAAAATACAATAAAAAATCCTAAGCAAAAAAAAGTTTGGGGAGAAAAACACTACCCAAAAATGTTAAACTGTTAAGAAATGTATTTAAAATAACCAAAAAATATTCAAAAAAAAAAGATTTTGGGAATATTTTTAGAAAAACACCCCAAAAATATAAAAATAAAAAAAACATCTTGGTTACTGAAAAGCAAACAAAATAAAACCTGGATTTTTAGGCAAAACTCTAAAAAATATACGTTTTGAAGTGTGGATATATCTATATATACATATATACATAGATAGATAGATAGATAGATAGAGACAAGCCAGGAAATTCTTTGGTAGATTTTCACTGAAATAATTATTACATTGTGTTTCTATCAGTATTCTTGCTAATCACTGTAAATAAATAAAGAAAAACAAATAAAAAATTTTGCACCAAAAATTTACACCACAAAATTCCAAAAAAATGTTGGAATCGAAAAATGAAGCATTTTTTTGGGAATAAGGAATAAAATAAAAAAAAATTTGGTGACATCAAAAGCTGAAAAATGAGTGGCTTCTTATTTCTAGACTGAATACACAGTTTGTAGATGAGTGAATAATGTGCAAATGTGGTTAGTTAATAAATCTGAGTAAGTAAAATTGGCACTAGAAGTGCACTATTTTTGGTGAGAACCAGGAAGACAGAAAAAAAGAGAAAAAGCAGTAATGACAAACAACTGTATAAAGTCCAATGGTCTAATTATTTATTAGTTCTGAGAATATTCCTTTCTTTTGGGGGCCGAATTAGAAAGAAATATGATCTGGCATAGCAATGGCCCCCCCACCCATGAAGTACTCAACATATTTGTCGCGTACCTCACAAGCAGATTGGGGGGCCAAGCCAGCGCGACCAGTGTCCAGCCCAGGAATGTTATCTGAGAGTAGTCCTGCCTCAGAGCCCATGGGGGGTAGGTACGACTGGGAATGCCTGCGTAGAAAATTGTGCAAAATGCAGCAGGCATATATAATGGTGTTCAATTTATATTCCGCCAAATGTATCGATGTCAGGAACAGGCGGAACCGGTTGGTGAGGATCCCAAAGGCATTCTCGACTACCCCCCGAGCCCTGGACAACCGAAAATTGAACACCTTCCTCTCTAAGGTGAGGGTCCTCTGGGGAAAAGGCCGCATTAGGTGAGGTCCAAGCCCGAAAGCCTCGTCCACTAGGAACACAAACGGAAGTCCTTCCACATTATCTTCATCTGGTGGCAATGCCAGACCACCAGTTTGGAGACGATCATAGAAATCAGTCCGTGAGAACACTCCCCCATCTGACATCCGGCCGTTCTTCCCCACGTCCACATATAGAAACTCATACTGTGCCGACACCACCGCCATCAACACAATACTATGATAACCCTTGTAGTTATAATAGTAGGACCCCGAGTGGGGTGGGGGCACAATGCGGACGTGTTTCCCATCTATTGCTCCACCGCAGTTAGGAAAATCCCACCGCTGGGCAAATTGGGAAGCCACAGACTGCCATTCCTGTGGTGTGGAGGGTAGCTGTGGGGACAAACAAAAAAAGAGATTTAGTACTTTGGCACATAAACATAGCAAACATAATCCTACAAGCATCCTTGTGCAACTTTACATTTTTCAAATAGCATTTTCTAATTCTGAAGGTAGAATTTCGGGGCACAAATATATAGGCCCACTTAATTAATAAGAGACTCCACAGCCCTCTGATGGGGACAAAAACACTTTTAAGGGGGGGTGGGGGGTGTTTAAACTGTTTAAAAAAAAAAAATAAATAAAAGAGGCAAGGTGGGGGTTGGCCCTAAGATAGCATGCTGGACAGGTTAATATTGGGTAAGGTACAAATATGCAGGTAGGCCAAAAGACAAATTACATGTAAAGCTGATATCAACATGCATAGGGAGAAAAGGGAACGTTAGTTAAACACACAGCATATCTGGGAAATAAAATAAAAAGTTAGTTGCCCACATTATTAAAGACACATTGTGAGGTTAAAATGAGGGAAGTTACCTTAATATACTCCTCCTGCAGAACTTTGATGATGGCAGCACACGTGTCCGGTATGATGACCCCAAGCGCCTGCGGAGAGATGCCTGTCGAGAACTTGAGGTCCTGCAGGCTCCTCCCAGTCGCCAGGTACCGCAACGTGGCAATAAGCCTCTGCTCGGCCGTGATGGCTTGGCGCATCACAGTGTCCTGCCTCGTGATATAGGGGGACAGAAGATCCAGCAGACTGTTGAATATGGGGTCCGTCATGCGGAGAAAATTCCTATAGTCATTAGGATTATTCTCCTGGATTTCCCTAAGCAGAGGCATATGTGAGAACTGGTCACGCTGGCGCAACCAATTCTTGGTCCAGAAACGCCTCCGCCCCCTGTTTCTGGCCAAAGTACTGGAATAATGAACATATCCAGCAGCCATCCCATAAACAGCACCAACTCGCGAAAATTGACGCTGCTGCTCCATCATGGCTTCAAACCGGCCGGCTGGTCAGTCAAGAACACACTCCAACAGAAAGCACAATCAAATCCAGCGGTACCTGCAAAGAACGCACGACACACAGATACGATCGCACAGTACGAAACTGCAAAGCAGAACGAACTGCACGCCTGTACCCGAATGCCAACTACGTACCCACAAGCACACGCACTGAACCAGAAAATACTACCTGCTAAAGCACGGAGACCGAGAAGCGCGAATCAGCTCTAACCAAACCTTCACTAACACGAGCAAAGCCGTAACTAGCAAAAGCGGAACAGAGGGCGTCGCCATTGACTTTGGGCTTTCCCTTTATAGTGACGTCAAACGTGGTTTACGTGCACGCGTTCTGGTCCGCCGGGAAATATGGTCCGCTGGTGTGTACAAGCCAGCGGGCCAAAAGACAAAAAAGACTTGTACGCCGGAAACAGCCCGTCGGACACTTTCCAGCGAACATGTTTGGTCGTGAGTACCCGGCCTTACAGATACTCTATTTGGAGCGCAGTAATAAACCCTGCTGCAAAGTATTGCATCAAAAATTTTAATTACACGCCCCTGTTAAACAGGGGAAGAAAAATTGGGCCTTAGCCACTGGTGCTGGTGCCACAAAACTGCAACCCCTCACAGATACTCTAGTTAGAGCGCAGGAATGAGCCCGCTGCAAAGTACAGACATACCCCACTTTTAAGTACACAATGGGACCAGAGCATGTATGTAAAATGGAAAATGTACTTAAAGTGAAACAATATCTTTTTTCACTTCTAGGGTGTAGTGGGGGTGTCAGGAGCTGTAGTTGAGGTCTCAGGGGCTGTATTGGGGGTGTCAGGGGCACACTGGAACAGGGCGGGCTATGCTCTCGGAGCTTTAGCTCCTTCTACTGTGGCTGCAAAATGTCTGTTCAGTACTTGTAAGGCACTTTACATACACTCGTGGGTATGTCCTTACTCGCGAGTGTATGTAAAGTGAGTGTACTTAAAGCGGGGTATGCCTGTATTGCATCAAAAATTGTAATTACCCGCCCCGGCAGAAAAATTGGGCCTTAGGCACTGGTGCTGGTGCCACAACACTGCAACCCCTCACAGATACTCTAGTTGGAGCGCAGGAATGAGCCCGCTGCAAAGTATTGCATCAAACATTGTAATTACACTCCCCTGTTAAGCAGGGGCAGAAAAATTGGGCCTTAGGCACTGGTGGCGGTGCCCAGAACCAAAAATGTTCTAACAAGCTATCAGCATGATCATTGATTAGAAAAAAGATAGTCACTCAGCATCAGCATAGGCAGTCTTAAAGGAATCTGACATTTAAAAAAAAATATTCAGTTACATCAAAATCAGGTGTTTGGTAGCTGGTGGTGATCCAAGCTCGATTCATTTTTTTGAAGGTCAGTCGATCGACCGAGTCAATGAAGAGACGCACCCTGTGATCGGTTACAAAGCCTCCAGCAGCACTAAATGTGCGTTCTGAAAGAACGCTGAATGCAGGACAAGCCAGTAGCTCAATTGCGTACTGTCCATCCTAAAGACTCAGTAAGCCAGAGGATTTTCGGTGAGAAAGGTGTCCAAGTCTGATCTTGCCCCTAGGTATTCCCGCACCATGTAAAACAGACACTGGCGATGGTTGCTGGAACCGGTCATACCTTAGGGCTGCGGACTAAAAAATTGTCTGAACGCATCGATCAGACGGCCACCTTCTCCACTGCTCCTTCTGTGACTGACCGAAGCCTCAGCAACACATTGTCCAGGGCCAGGATTTTGTAACCTCCCAGTCTCTGGGAACGCGTTGCACAGACCTTTCTGCAAGGCCTCTCAAAGATGTTTCATCTTCTCCTCCCTCTGCGCCGGCAAGATAAGGTCCGCAACCTTACTCTTGTAACGTGGATCAAGGAGGGTTGCCAGCCAGTAATGATCCCTCTCCTTGATAGCACAAATATGAGGATCCTTCCACAGGCTTTGCAGGATCAGGGAGGCCATACAGCGTATGTTTGCTGAGGCATTCGGTGCGGAGTCCTCTGGGTCACTGAGGACGACAGTATCCGCAGCCACCTCGTCCCAGCCACGTACAAGTCCATGGGTTTCTTGGGACTATAATTGATCCCTTGAAGACTGCTGCTGCTGAGTTCTAGGCTCCACCTCCATGCTGACACAATACTCCTCCTCCTCCTCTTCCTGTGTGATAGGCGGGCAAGCAGGAACACTGTCTGGATAAAGGGGGCCTTGAGAGGTAAGGAAGTCCTCCTCTTCCTCCCTCTGTTCTGCCTCAAGGGCCCTGTCCATTATTCCATGCAGCGTGTGCTCCAACAGGTGAATAAGAGGGACAGTCTCACTGATGCATGCACTGTCACTGCTCACCATCCTTGTGGCCTCCTCAAATGGTGACAGGACAGTGCATGCATCCCTGATCATGGCCCACTGGCGTGGGGAAAAAAACCCAAGCTCCCCTGACACTGTCCTGCTGCCACATTGGCACAGATAATCATTGATGGCCCTCTGCTGCGTGTGCAGCCGCTGCAGCCTGGCCAACGTAGAGTTCAACCTGGTGGGCATGTCACAGATTAGGCGGTTCTTTGGGCAGGTTGTATTCCTTTTGGAGGTCTGCCAGCCGAGCTCTGGCATTATATGACCGTTGGAAATGCACACAGACTTTCCTGGCCTGCTTCAGGACTAGTGTTGCTCACGAATATTCGCATTGCGAATATTCGACTCGAATATAGCATATTCGAGAAATCGCGCTATATTTCGAATTTCGCGGTGAATATTCGCAATTCCGAATATTCGATTTTTTACAATTTTTTTTTAGAACAGATCACATCCTAGATATCTCCATCGACGTCTAAAAGCATTGCTGGTATGATTAGAGACCCTGGGCCGAGTAGCTGAAGCGTTCATTGAATTTTGCCGAAAAATCGCAATGCGATTATTCGGCAATCGCAATATCGCGCGATTATTTTCTTCGCCCCCTATCTTCCGCATCAGAGCGATTTTTACAGTTTCATTTTTAAAACAGATCACATCCTAGTGATCTCCATAGACGTCTAAAAGCATTGCTGGTATGATTAGAGACCTTGGGCCGAGTTTGCGATTATTCGGCAATAGGAATATTGCGCGATTATTTTCTCCGCCCTTTTGCATCAGAGCCAATCAGAGTTCTCCTTCCACACTCATCAGAGGTTAGCAACCAATAGGAATCTGCCTGCATGGACATTATATAAGGTCACTCCCAGCACCATTTCATTGCAGATTCAGAAGCTGGCTAGAGAGTGTGGAGGCTGTTTCTGTGTTCCTGTGTCTGTTCCTGATTGATTTATATCATCATCAGCATAGTGCTGCATTGCTATTTAGTGATTCCAGTGCATCTTTTCCAGTATATCAACTGCTTTTTTCAAAGCAATAGACCCAAGAGCTTTTTTCAAAGCTACGTTTTGTGCTGTTTTGTGCTGTTTTGTTCATCTTGTGTTACTGTTTGATCTTGCATCTTCGCTGTTCAGTGATATTTGCTAGTGATTTCAGTGCACATTTTGCTGAGCTTTCTAAAAGAGCTTTTTTCAAAGCTAAGTTTTGTTCATCTTGTGTTACTGTTTGATCTTGCAGCTTCGCTGTTCAGTGATATTTGCTAGTGATTTCAGTGCACATTTTGCTTAGTTTTTCCTAAAGAGCTTTTCTAAAAGCTAAGTTTTGTGTTGTTCAGTTTAGTTAAATTTTGTGTAGTAAGTGTACACACTGTTAGTGTACATTTATTTCATCTAGCTTAGCTTAGTGTGTGTTTAGTGTCTGTGTTTTGTGTTAAAAAAAAAAAAAAAAAAAAAAAAGTTAGTGTTTGTTTAGTGCTTTTTTTTTTTTTTTTAAATTTTGTAGTCCTTGTCTTTGGTGTACTACTTTTCTTATAGTTTAGTAGCTGTCTGTGTACGTCTTTGTCTGCGTGCCTGTCTTGTAAAAAAAACACATAAAAACACATTTTCCTCACATTTCCCCCCCCCAATAAAGTTTACCCCCCCCCCACACACATCAGCAATCATGAGCGGCATCCGTGGCCGTGGCAGCAGGGGTAGGGGAGTTACTCCCAGTGCTGGGTCGCTGCCAGCACGGGGTACCTCTCGTGCCCCTACTAGTGGTAGAGGATCGGGTGCAAGGGGAGTCCGCCTGATCCGGGAGTTCTTCCCATCGGGCAGCCGCCCGATATTGCCATCTCAGGCTGAAGTAGTGGTGGACTACATGGGGCACAGCAGTGCCACTGAGTCGTCGGTCCTGACTCACAGTAGTACCACCATTACACCGGTGCCTGTAGTACCCCCCCCAGCCCCCAAGAGTCCAGCATCTTACTGTTCGACAGCGACAGTGAGAGGGATCTCTTGGGGGAGGCCATGCATCAGGCAGACCTCCAGCTCTGTCCTGATGGTCAGGACCTTTTTG
Organism: Rana temporaria; assembly: GCF_905171775.1. NCBI lineage: Eukaryota > Metazoa > Chordata > Amphibia > Anura > Ranidae > Rana > Rana temporaria. The sequence goes on from NC_053492.1 coordinate 301,819,383, forward strand.
AAGCGATGGATGAGGAGGATGGGATACCTGCTGGCAGTATCACAGAGACATCCCTTCAAACTGGTGCTGCTGTTTTGGTGCAGGAAACAGCAGCACCTAGTCAGACCCAGGCGTGGGTGAGGGGACAGCGGAGCCAGGCTAGAGGCTCCATGTCAGTTGGTTCCCTCAGACCAACACATCTCAGCCCTTGGTCTGACATCTCTGGGGGCGAAGAGGGTGACCCATCATGGTTGCCATCTGACGCGTCGGCTCACTGCGTCAGTGACGACGGGGAAGGTAGGCACCCTGTTGAAACGGTGCGCCAGGTCACCGCCAGGGAGACCATCGTCAGGGTCTCCACTGGTGATGGCAGCAGGAGGTGTCAGGAGGAGCAGCAGCAGCAGCAGCAGGCAGCTCCACCTGTGCGCACCGAGTCCCAGCAGGTGCAAGTAAGCGTCACCCCATCTGACAGGAGGGCGGTGCTGAAGTCACCTGTCTGGAACTACTTTACCCTGGTGGCAGACAACCCTACCGTGGCCATCTGCCGGATCTGTAAAGTGAGGGTGAAGAGAGGGAAGTGTTTGGCTCGGGTGGGTACCACAGCCCTGAACCAGCACCTGAGGATAAACCACTGGGCGGTGTTTGACGAGATGAAGCGTGGTGGTGGTAGCAGCGCCACCACCACAAGTGAGCAGGGTACAGCAGCCCCTGCCACATCTTCATCTCTTTCCAGCAGGTCATGCCCCCCCGCTCCCTCTAGTAGAGGTACTGGTACCGGCAGCCAGACCTCTACTTCCACAGCACCCTCCGCGTCTGTGTCCCGCACTGCCGTCCGGCGCCAGGCGTCAATTTCAGACGCCTTTGACCGCACCACTCCCTTCCCCCCTGGAGACCGACGTGTGCGTTCCCTCAATGGGCTCCTGGCAAGGGTTATTGCCCAACATCTGCTGCCCTTCAACATAGTTGACAGCAACCCCTTCAGGCAGATGTTGGAGCAGGCCCAACCCCAATGGCGTGTCCCCAGCCGCCATTTCTTTGCCAGGACTGGTGTCCCTGCCCTACACCAGCACATTGTGCAGAATGTAACCCTGTCGCTGGATCACGCTGTCAGCGACAGGGTTCATCTGACAATGGATGGCTGGACCAGCAGGCATGGGCAGGGGCGCTACATCAGCTTCACGGCCCATTGGGTTTCCCTCCGAGGCTTCGGTGAGGGATCGGCGGCAACCGATCTTGTGGTGCCGCCACGGGGTGTCCAGGGGAGAACTGCTGGTCTCCCTCAAGCCACTGTCTCCGCAGCTGCTGAGCCTCCCAGCAAGCGCCCCCGTAGCTACTCAAGTGTGGGGCACGTGCGCTGTCAGGCCGTGCTCCAGCTTGTTAGTTTAGGGGACCGGAGACACACTGGACAAGAAGTGCTGAAAGCACTTCAGGCTCAGGTCCAGAAGTGGCTGACACCCCGAAGGCTCCAGGCAGGTATGGTTGTCTGCGATAACGGCAGCAACCTACTCGCCGCCCTCAGTGCTGGCAGTCTGACCCACGTGCCCTGTCTGGCACATGTCCTCAACCTGGTGGTGCAGAAGTTCCTGCGCACTTATCCCGGGTTGAGTGACATTGTGGCAAAGGCGCGTAGGATTGCCAGCCACTTCAGGCGCTCCCCAACCGCTACCGCGTCCCTGTCCGAGTTGCAGCGGAACTACAGTCTGCCCCTTCACAGGCTGATTGTGGACAGTGTGACGCGGTGGAACTCCACCCTCCACATGCTGAAGAGGTTGTGGGAGCAGCGAAGGGCGGTGAGGGAGTACCTGATGGACCTACGCACTGAGAGGGCTTCACCACAACTCCCTTTCATCGCCTGTGCGGAGTGGGGGCAGATCCAGCAGGTCTGCCAAGTGTTGTCCTCCTTCGAGCAGGCGACCAAGATGGTCAGCAGTGAGCATGTCGGCCTCAATAACGTGCTGCCAATAGTGTTCATGCTGGAGAGGACACTAGATCGCCTGCTCGAAGCTGGGGAGAGTGCCTTGGTGGAGCAGGAGGAGTCAGCAATGCTCCACCGAGACCAGGGCCAGGACGAGGAGGAGGAGGAGGAGGATGATGATGATGAGGAGGAGGAGGTGGTTGCTGGTGTCATCCCGGAGTCAGGGCCTGGTCAGGAGGGAGAGCCGGTGTTGGGGGCACCGATAGTCCGGGGGTTGGGCATCTCTGAGCGTGACCAGCAGCGCCTCAGGGATGAAGAGTCGGACCTCATTGACCTGGGCAGCAGTGAGGAGTCACAGCGGGCTGTGCTCTTCCCCATGGCTGCCCACATGCTGAGATGCCTCAGGAGGGACCCCCGGGTTAAGACCATCAAGGCGAAGGATGATTTCTGGATGGCCACCCTTTTGGATCCCAGGTGCAAGGGGAAACTGGAGCAGTTCATCCCAGCCAGCCGGAGGCAGCACCGGATGGAGGAACTGCAGGCAGGCATTGTCAGCCGGTTGGAGCAGGCAACTCCCCGGCCTCCAGTTGTCCCCCTCATCTCACCCAGCAGGTGGCTGCACCCAGCAGCAGCCGAGCAGGGGACCTAATGGATGAGATGAGGATGTTCTTCCAAACCGAGCGACCCAGTACCAGCACCAGCAGCAGCAGCAGTCACCACCAGCGGCTGGCCCACATGGTGGCAGACTACATGGCATCCGTCGGTGCTTCTGACAGTATGAGCACCGACGACCCCATGGAGTACTGGGTTGCCAGATTGGACACCTGCCGCGAGCTCGCTCAGTATGCGCTGGAGTTATTGTCTTGCCCCCCCTCCAGCGTACTATCTGAGCGGACATTCAGCGCGGCAGGTGGGGTGGTCACGGACAAGAGGACCCGTCTGTCCACAGACTCCGTGGACAGACTCACATTCATAAAGATGAATGAGTCCTGGATCGGCGGTGACTTTCTGGCACCCGTCGTCGGTTCAGGGCGCTGAAGGGTCCCTTGTCATGCATTCCCTGATGGAGCCCCGGACCTGATGTATTTACAGTGCTGAATATAACTATTTTAACACCTGAGAAAATCAATGTTAATATTTGTTACAGTAGGCTTTCTTTGCAATTACAGCGGTCAAACCTTTCTTGTAGTTTTACACCAGCTTTGCACACACTGGAGGAGGGATTTTGGCCCACTCCTCCACACAGATCTTCTCTACATCAGTCAGGTTTCTGGGCTCTCGCTGAGAAACACAGAGTTTGAGCTCCCTCCAAAGATTCTCTATTGGGTTTAGGTCTGGAGACTGGCTAGGCCACGCCAGAACCTTGATATGCTCCTTACAGAGCCAATCCTTGGTTATCCTGGCTGTGTGCTTTGGGTCATTGTCATGTTGGAAGAACCAGCCTCGACCCATCTTCAAAGCTCTAAATCAGGGAAGGAGGTTGTTGCCCAAAATCTAGCAATAAATGGCCCCGGTCATCCTCTCCTTAATACAGTGCAGTCACCCTGTCCCATGTGCAGAAAAACACCACCAAAGCATGATGCTACCACCCCCATGCTTCACAGTAGGGATGGCGTTCTTGGCATGGTACTCATCATTATTCTTCCTCCGAACACGGTTAGTGAAATTATGACCAAAAAGTTATATTATGGTCTCATCTGACCACATGACTTTATCCCATGACTCCTCTGGATCAGTCAAGACACCTATGTCAGCAGTTATTTCCCACTCTATATACTCCTATTACCACTGCTGTTCATCATGGCACCTCCTGCCCAAGTGATATGACTCTTTATCAACTACTACTGCTAATACTACTACTGCTGCTGCTCAGTCAAGACACCTATGTCAGCAGTTATTTCACACTCTATATACTCCTATTACCACTGCTGTTCATCATGGCACCTCCTGCCCAAGTGATATGACTCTGTATCAACTACTACTGCTAATACTACTACTGCTGCTTCTGCTGCTCAGTCAAGACACCTATGTCAGCAGTTATTTCACACTCTATATACTCCTATTACCACTGCTGTTCATCATGGCACCTCCTGCCCAAGTGATATGACTCTGTATCAACTACTACTGCTAATACTACTACTGCTGCTGCTGCTCAGTCAAGACAACTATGTCAAAAGTAATTTCCCACTCTATATACTCCTATTACCACTGCTGTTCATCATGGCACCTCCTGCCCAAGTGATATGACTCTGTATCAACTACTACTGCTAATACTACTACTGCTGCTGCTGCTGCTGCTGCTGCTGCCCAGTCAAGACACCTATGTCAGCAGTTATTTCACACTCTATATACTCCTATTACCACTGCTGTTCATCATGGCACCTCCTGCCCAAGTGATATGACTCTGTATCAACTACTACTGCTAATACTACTACTGCTGCTTCTGCTGCTGCTGCTCAGTCAAGACACCTATGTCAGCAGTTATTTCACACTCTATATACTCCTATTACCACTGCTGTTCATCATGGCACCTCCTGCCCAAGTGATATGACTCTGTATCAACTACTACTGCTAATACTACTACTGCTGCTGCTGCTGCTGCTGCTCAGTCAAGACAACTATGTCAAAAGTAATTTCCCACTCTATATACTCCTATTACCACTGCTGTTCATCATGGCATCTCCTGCCCAAGTGATATGACTCTGTATCAACTACTACTGCTAATACTACTACTGCTGCTGCTGCTGCTGCTGCTCAGTCAAGACAACTATGTCAAAAGTAATTTCCCACTCTATATACTCCTATTACCACTGCTGTTCATCATGGCACCTCCTGCCCAATTGATATGACTCTGTATCAACTACTACTGCTAATACTACTACTGCTGCTGCTGCTGCTCAGTCAAGACAACTATGTCAAAAGTAATTTCCCACTCTATATACTCCTATTACCACTGCTGTTCATCATGGCACCTCCTGCCCAAGTGATATGACTCTGTATCAACTACTACTGCTAATACTACTACTGCTGCTGCTGCTGCTCAGTCAAGACAACTATGTCAAAAGTAATGTCCCACTCTATATACTCCTATTACCACTGCTGTTCATCATGGCACCTCCTGCCCAAGTGATATGACTCTGTATCAACTACTACTGCTAATACTACTACTGCTGCTGCTGCTGCTGCTGCTCAGTCAAGACAACTATGTCAAAAGTAATTTCCCACTCTATATACTCCTATTACCACTGCTGTTCATCATGGCACCTCCTGCCCAAGTGATATGACTCTGTATCAACTACTACTGCTAATACTACTACTGCTGCTGCTCAGTCAAGACACCTATGTCAGCAGTTATTTCACACTCTATATACTCCTATTACCACTGCTGTTCATCATGGCACCTACTGCCCAAGTGATATGACTCTGTATCAACTACTACTGCTAATACTACTACTGCTGCTGCTCAGTCAAGACACCTATGTCAGCAGTTATTTCACACTCTATATACTCCTATTACCACTGCTGTTCATCATGGCACCTCCTGCCCAAGTGATATGACTCTGTATCTACTACTACTACTACTGCTGCTGCTGCTCAGTCAAGACACCTATGTAAAAAGTTAATTCCCACTCTATATACTCCTATTACCACTGCTGTTCACTGATACCACTGATAGTTAATTTATCCCTTAACTACCCCCATTTGTGAGGGTCGGGGTTTTTCTTTAAAGTCCCATGCAAATCAATGGGAAATGTATGTTCCCACATAACTTCTGTACGCCTAGAGATATTTCAATAATACCTGCTATACATATTACTTATATGCCAAATAAAAATATATAACAGTTAAATTAACCCTTACCAACACCCTTATATAAAAGATGGGTATATTTATATTACTATGATTTTCCTCCCCAAAAGGTTAAGATAGGAAGACCGGGCAACGCCGGGTATTCAGCTAGTAATAGTATAAAATGTTTTCGGTTATTATTAAGCTAGATGTGTTGATGTTGATGTTGATGTGTTAGATGTGAAGTTATATGTGTTTAAAAAACTAACAAGTTCAATAAGAAATGAAACCTTTGCAAAATATAACATTTTCTATTAAAACAAAAAACAAAAAATTAAGACATGAACTTCTGAAGCTCTGCCACCTCATCCATGGTTTTCGCCATTTGTTGCACCAGCTGCTGATTTTGGCGCGTCAAAAAAATAATCTGCTGCTCATTTGCCAGTACTCTCTGCGTCATGTTTTTCACGGCAGCTTGTTTCCCCTTGAGCTTTTTTATAACTGTTAGGATATAAGAAAAAAACATTTGGATTTCAAAGACCGTTACGAAAGATTATTTTCAGCCATAAAAATAATAAAGTCGGACTTAAGAGACTCTATGAAAGAGGATCTGGCAGAGGCAATTCTCTTCCTTAGAACTCTACATTGCATTTATTTGCATTTGCTAAGCCTAGAACTACATTTCAAGATTAATATAAACCATTTCTAGGTTTTTCAGATTTTTTTTTTGGTTCATTATAGATAAGCTTTGTTTTTGTTCTAAAACAGCCAAATAATGTGGTCTGTATTTTTGAACTGTTAAAGATCATGTTCCTGATGTTTAAGCCTGCTGCTACTATCCAGTCACTTGATTGTTTTCATTGTGTTTGTCTTTTGCTTAAACTGTGCAATACAGTAGACTGTTGGCTTCCCAGCCAGTAGTCCTGTGGTAGGTTGCGTTTCTTTCCCTCAAGGAATCTATAAAATACATTCGCATATTAATACAGAGGAGTCGGAGTCGGGGAGTCGGGGAGTCGGAGTCTGAAGTACATAAAACTGAGGAGTCGGAGTCGGAGTCGGAAAATTTATCTACCGACTCCACAGCCCTGCTTTAAATGCTGTCCATTTTTAGAGCTACATTTTATTGTTGAAATTTTATTAATCTCTGTGCACATATTTACCCTCCTGATTGATGGTAAAATTAACCATCTCATCCTGCTCCTCTTCCTCGTCACCCACTACTCCACCAGAAGTTTCGGGGGGGGGGGTGCAGCTCCTCCTCTTGCTCCTCCACAGGAGCTGGGGGTGGTGATGTGGATGGCCCTGGCTGCTCCTCCTCATCCCTCTCCTCCTCTTCCACATCCTCCTCCTGCTCCTCCTCTGCGGCCTGTCGCCTTGTGCGCTTGGGGCGCACAGTTGGTAGCGGAGCTCCTATAATAACACAATGTTCATATATTATAAAAATGTTTTCTAATGACGTATGCAAATTCTGTGTACTCTGCTGTATTGTATATGAATACAAATTAATTTATATAGACAGTTAACCAATGGGACAATGTTATATTAAAGGGTCTTGTGGGCACTACAGGGGACTGAGCGTGAGCTGGGCTGCCACCATGGTAAAATGAGCTGTTTTTGTCTCCTTTGTTTTGTTCAGACGATCTCATGTTAAAAAAAGGGCTTGATGGAGTACACGGGATTACTATAACAACCCCACGCCTAACACAGGAATTTAGTGGGAATCTATATATATAAAACTCAACGTGTGTGTGCATGTATGTATGTATGTTCCACCATCACGTCCAAACGGCTAAAGATATTTACATGAAACTTGGCACACAGGTTACTTATATGTCAGCCACAAATATAGGATTGGTGGTTTAACCCTTACCCACCCCCATTTGCCTTGGTCAGGGTTTTTCTTTAAAGTCCCATTCAACTCTATGGGAAATACATGTTACTTCATAACAGCTGTAGATATTTCGATAACACTTGGTCACATGTTATCTATACGTCCACTTAAAGTATAGGATCGTTAATTTATCCCTTAACTAACCCCATTGGTGAGGGTCGGGCTTTTTGTTTAAAGTCCCATGCAAAGCAATGGGAAAAGTATGTTCCCACATAACTTCTGTGTTCCTGTCTGCTGTCCCATGTTTTTTTCCAACAGTACTATGAATACCTTGGCTGGTGGTGATATATGTTACAACAACATGGCGTCTTGGTTAACAACATCTGACCTTACATTAATTACATATGACCTTACATAACTGTCCCCAAGGGACCCGGGCTGGCTCAACGCGATTGCCACTGCGCTGACAAGCCATTCACCTCTGCAGCTAGGGGTTCGGATCCCGCTCTCGGCTACATGTGAATTGAGTTTGGTGGTCTCAGCCCGGCCCCCGGTGGGTGTGCTATGCGAGGTAAGCCTGCGCTTAGTATGCCCACCTCCCTCCCACAAAAACCACCACACTTACACACGCACTCGCAATTGGGTTAACATGCACGCACTCTGACCACGCGGTCTCTAAAAAGAGAGGCGAAGGACTAACGGGGCTGGTTGAGCGGGCAAATCCTCTCACTCCCTTATAGGGAGTCCCTCTGCCCCGTTGGGCTTCGAAGCGGAGCAGGTAGGACGGTCTGTGTGGGAGGACCCCCTCACACCCGCCAT